>NC_092644.1:27843808-27999634 GCF_039555335.1 Amphiura filiformis | reverse complement strand
AGCTAATCCGACCTACCAATTACCCGCTACTAACCAATCAAGGGTCGTGGGAAGTTTGATTCACAATGACGTTAGTTCCGTCTCAAATTATAGTTTTGTATTCAAATGGGCTTAGTGAGAAAAGTACCAACAACATGAAAACACCATTCCTGTAATAACATGCGGACACATTTTTATCTTAACTTGCATATTGATAGATACCAGACGTTGTCCAGAAAACTGCAATTGCGTCGTAACAACTGGAAGCTTGGGTTTTAACATTTTGCGAAGAAACGTGGAACATGGAAACGCTAAGGAATATGGCAAGAAAGACAGAAAAATTGTAAGCCACCATTTTGTCAGGCCTGTTGTTGTATTCATAAATATCCAATCATACTATGAATATCATTTGGTTAGAAAAAATAACAATTTTTTTTCACCAGGTTTGTTGAGGTGAGACAGAGCTGAACAGTTACAGCAATCACAGTGGGCAATCAAATATCTTTTGAATTATTTACGTATCATTCTATAGTAGGTACGAACCAAGCTACAGTGCTATCAAGTCGCCATAAAAGTAGTAATGTAACAGGATCGATTACCAAAGCAATGGGTTTACATTATTTTTGAATTATTGCCCCACACTATATGCAAGGCTGGGCTGATTTAATAGATTGGGGCTAAATGTACTTTGTTTCTTCACATGCACTTATGGTTCACACAAAATTACTGTATTTTGTTGATCCACATTCCAAATGCTCAAAGCCTGTCGTCCATCGACGGCCTAAGGTTTCAGGACCCCACCGATGGCCATGGTGAGGGAGAGGGGCGCTGGCTATCCACTGCCTCGTACTGCTATCGATTTCTAAGAGAGAACTTTGATTTCCGTCATGCTACACGTTGACTTAATTCTCACGATTCACAGTACGATGCGCTGCCAACAATTGGTTTTGTCAGTAACCAATCAGCTATCGTCATTTCGGGGTTGTCACCTTGGTCTGGGGCGGACATTTTAAAAATGAATTTAGAAGAGCAGCAACGACATCACTTGCATCACATTCCAGATGTTAAATCTACATCATATGCAAAATTGGAGGAAATTTGCACGAGTCCGTTTTATTTTAGGGCCATTTGTCTATAACTGGTCTTTACATGTAGCCCTATGGAGAGAGTGCCCGTTGAGGGCGCTATAACCCATTTTAGGAACAAAATGTGATTAAAAAAACAGCTGAACGGACTCGTGCGAATTTTCTAAAATTTTCAGAGTATGTAGTATGAACATGTAGAAATATAATCAAGTAGTTGCCCTACCTGCTCTCCTCCGAAAAAATAAAAAGTCCTATACCTCAATGATAATGAAACCTAGGTGTTGTCGCCAGACGGTTTGTTTAGTGACGGAGGAACACAACCCGGTTGGGACCGAGACAAGTGTAAGTGTTGTACTCGTATTACGCCGGCTTTGGATGTCGACATTTTTCCATGATGCACTGCGTATTTTGACCTCTCCCCAACAACCGCTGGGGTGGCATCGTATTGTGGATCTATCGAATTGTTCCCCTTCCACATGTACTTCATTATTTTATTCACTATCGCGGCAACTATGATACTCACTTTGATGTAGTTTTTGACCGGATTCCATCTGTCTCACTTCCCTGGTTTAACATACTTTTCAATCCGCAGCTTTATTTTGAAAAACAAATTCTCTGTTGCATGGAAATTTAAAAAAAAATGAGACAAACAAAGTACAACTCTTTTCCTGTAGAGTTCTCTCTGCATCAGGAGAAGACATTTTACAACCGGGATGGTTCAAATGGTTCACATTTCTGCACACCCTGTAAGTGTTTCAATGAGAATGACTGATTTTTCTGTTATTATGTGTAGTACAGGGTGTCCCAATAAAAACAGAATCCTCATTGCGCCCTCTTTTTCTCTTATTTCTGAAAGGTCAATAAAATTTTGGTATGTAAAGAAATCTTAATTCGTTAGCTTTTATAAACCGAAAGAAATATTAGTGTTGGTATATTGCCATAATTGCTCAGAATGTGGTAAAAGCACCAAACTTGGCACAGATGTTTTTTGGGCTCTACTGATCATTTCCAGGGGTAGTGCCAAAAATAGCAAAGTGTTGCTTAGCAACCGTTGCTAAGGAAGGGAATTACTTTAGTAACCAGTTAATTGGACCGTTCTAATCCATTTTAAATGATTTAGAAAGGTTGATAATAATGTTTCAGAACATCAGAACTGTCAGTAGACTATTCTAAGGTCATAAAAAACCAACAAAGCCTTAACAACAGTTGCTAGGCAAACACATTACCTAGCAGCAAGCGTTTAAAGTTACATTAGTCTATATAATAAGGCATATCTATGTAACTGACTAGGAACTATACTATTGAGCAAAATATTAATAACTTTCAGCCAGTTAGTTGAAACAATAGTGTAAAATTTACACACATCTGATCAAAACAGATTCTGCTAATACTTGAAGGCAGCACATTCAAAGTTAGTATCCAGTCATTTTCAAGTTCATATCACCTTAAGACTGTTTGCGGACCTTTGCCACAGTTAGGCGTTGTCACAATCGCTCTTGCATGTGCAATATACAGTGCACTTTAAGAGTGCCCTTACACATTAATTACAGTCTCTACATCTGCTCCTACATGCACACTTCAGCAAATCTGGACAGGACACTCTAGCTTCTGGCAAATGTGTCCACAAGGGCATCCACTGTTCTGGACAAGTCCAACCCCAGTCAGCAGGCGACGGTATTTGACGATATGGCACCGTAGTACTAGCCCAGATATGTCCCCCTTGCAAGACTGCTCTTCTAATATGGTGCTGTAAAGCAGCCCTGGTGGGAGGAAGATATGCCATCTGACGACCTTTGTGTGTAAAGAGAAGCTTTCGAACTTCGTTGATAGAGGTGCATGTTGTTGTCCTGTCATAGAGAAGTATAGTGAAATACTCCAATGAAGCTTCTGTCTCTTCAGATATTTGCTTTGGTGAATTGTGCAGTTCATAGAAGGTTGCGGTGAATTCATCATGTGATGCCCATACTTTCCATGCAGTCTTCTTTTCCCACTTGGGCAAATTGGAATACAGCGTCGCAGCCTGTGAACGCATGAAACACCGGAAGTGACACAGAAGTGGTCCAAGTGATGCACATATCTCATGAGCAGGGATGTAGCGGAAGTTCTTGCCCGTACCAAATTCAATCCAAAGTTCTGTTCTTCTTAGCTGTGGCAGAGCAGCTACTGCAAGCACAACTACGTCAGTACCTACTGTTCGAACGAGGATCCTTTGAAAGCCCAGCATGCTGGCATATGCAACGTGAACCATAATTCTGGAGTCAGCTTCTTCATGGTTGCAAGGAGTTAATTTAAGTACGGGACTAGACAACTCCACACGTCTTCGTTGTGTTGGTCCTGTACTACGCTTTTCTCTGGTTTGTGCTTTTAGACTGTTGTCGAAGTACTGGTCCCACACAATGTCTACTCTTTGAGCCTGATTTTGTTCCATCTTGATGTAAGAAACAAACGCTTTTGCTGTGTAGTCACCAAATGTCTTGCATCCGACAGGTTTCAGAATGCTGACGAGTACCGCACCGTCCATGATGCTCACATTAGTCTTTGGCCTTGCATTACATGTAGTCTCCACATGTTGCTCAAGACAACCCAGTGGGCACAACGGACGTTGAAATCACGTTGAAATCAGGTTGAAATTTCGGCGTCGAAATCAATTTCGACGTTGAAAGCAGGTTGAAATCACGTTGTATTTGCAAATGGACCTCAACCTGATGGACTTCAACCTGATTTCAACCCGATTTCAACCTAGAGGTTAGTTGAAATCAGGTTGAAATTTAAACGTTGTATCAACGTTGAAATTTCAACCCGATTTCAACTCACGTCTAGGTTGAAATCAGGTTAGGTTGAAACTTCGACGTTGTATCAACGTTGATTCAACGTCGAAATCCTAACCTGTGCCCACTGGGAATGCATAAGGTGGGACTTCTGCAACGGCAAACGAAGCTGCCCACAAGAAGATATAGTTGGTGGAAATGGGTGGTTCTCGTGGCTGAAAAAGTCATCCAAGTCACGATTTCTTGTCTGGCATGCAATATACAGCCTTGATAGTTTTGTAAGATCAGCAAGTTTAAACACCTTAATATCCTCATCATTTCTCTTTTCCTCAATGTAGGATATCAGGTCTGCTAACACAACACCCTTGCACATTGGCTCACCTGAGGTATCCGGGTCTTGCGGAATGCGTGCAGCTCTGTTATACAAAGTGACAAGGCACCCTGCATGATACTTTGCCTCAATGGCTATCAGGTCAGGTCCTGCGGCTAACTTTACCAACAGATTTCCATCTTGAAGCTGTTGCGCACACTTACGAACACGGAAATCTACTTGACATGTTGAGACTTCATGAAGTTTGTCGGTCTTTGTCTCTGGTTTGGAACAAAAGAAGCACACTTGAATTATGCTGTCTTCGGGCGGGCATATAGGTTTCTGCTTCTCCTACGCTGCTTCTGGTTTGAGGTAGTTGCCCCATCGTCACACCCATCAGATTTCCGTTTGCGGTTCTTGACACGGTCCAATTTGCTTGAACTAAACTTTAAGCTACATGATTTATGCAACTTTGCATTTCGTCCTGAATGGTGACTTCTATACCATTTCCACTATTCAATCGACTGATATCTATTTGTACTGGCATGCAATTCAGTTTACTAAATTGAGTAATGTTTTCAGCCATGGTTCTATAGCTTTCAGCAGTGGGGCTTGTCAACTTTTCTCTGCCTTTTTCTTGACAAAGAGCACACTTAGTCCAGTCAGTTGTCTGGATAGGGGTAATTGAGGGGCTTGCCATTTTTAGCTTGCTTGTATAGGCCGGATGACTATCACTATACTTCCCACCACCACTCAGCTTTTGACCCTATAAAAGAAGCAAAAACATGAACGCTGATGTGCATTAAGCATTACTTACCAACTGCTACGTCTACATGTAGTAACGGTAAAAACCTATTCAAAGTATTCCAAATGCATGTAAACATGAAGATTGATATGTTAGGCATAACAATACAGGAGTATCCGCCCTATAATGTGGTCTCAGAATGCTGTATATGCTGGTTTCTATGCAAAATATGTTGCCTAGCAACCGTTGCTAAGGAACACAGAATTCAAATTGGCACTACCACTGATAATGTTTGTAATGTTGTTACGAGTACTTGTGCCAATTTCACGCTTTTACCACATTCTGAGCAATTTTACACCAATTACATACACTATATGACAATCAGCTCACAACTTTTGAAGATATGCTCTTTTAAAGAAATGTACCCGTTTTCACTCTGTCCACTGAGGAGGTTTGGCTATTGAAAAGGAGTACACGTACCATGCATGAATATCAAGCATTCCCCAATGATAAATTGATTTAGGCAACGAACTTTACCGGTGGGCCTATGGGCTATGGATTGTGTTACGTGTCATTAAATTGTCGGCAAAATGGATATAGGATGGGACTTGCTATACTTGCAATTAAACTTATTTTTTCTATGTCATTTATGCCTATTTATTTTATTATGTTTCTTACTTTGTTGTTGCTTGCTTTCTTTTTATTTACAACATGTCATTATCTTTTTTTTTATAAACGGTAGTTTGAAATGGGCTGTTTGGTATGTCGTTGGTTCTTCTGATGTGAGTTTACTGTGCTGCTTTGCCTTCTACCTGGTTGTTTTCTTGACGAATACAGGTTTCAGCTCTGGTCCTCATCAATTGCATCAATGTGTCCTCGTTGCATCAATTGCATTGTGTACCCTCCTTGTGCGCTGTATACTTGCGAATGAAACAGTAATACGGTTGCGAAGATGTTGGAGGCTAGCTGGTGAACCTCGCTCATAGCGTTAAAGCCTAATGCTAGTATCTTATCATTCATGTCATTAACCGTGTGCTTCGTTTTAATTGTTGATGTAGCCAAACCTCACCCTTGGACAGAGTGAAAAATGGGTACATTGATTAAAGAGGGCGTATCTTCAAAAATTGTGAGCCGATTGAAGTATTTGTTTTAGTTTCATAAAAATAACGATTTCTTTTCAGTTTCTTTTCATATCAAAATACATTTGATCAATTTTTCAGAAATAGGAGAAAAGGAGGGCTCAATAAGGGTTCTGTTTTTATTGGGAAACCCTGTATTTTGTGTTTTATGGATCGCAGTATTTTGAGTTTTATTTAAAAATAGTCATCATTATCATCATCTTCATCATCATCATCATCATCATCATCATCATCATCATCATCATCATCATCATCATCATCATCATCATCATCGTCATCATCATCGGCATCGGGGGGATTGCTTGGTGGAAATGAGGTACGGGGATGTGCGGCAGATTCGGGGTGCATTTTCAGCCATTTTTGTTTATTAATGTCCCTCAATTTTGGTTTAATTACGAAAGGGTGTTTTTTACAATTTTCTCGAATAACTGCAAATTTGTCAGCGTTTTTAAAGCAAAATTTGCGAACATTTACCCAAAATTAGTATTATTTCGGGTCTATTTTTCGTCAAATTTGGTTGAAGTCGGGTAGTTTCTCGGAGTCCCAGTCGCACTTTCCCACCCAAACCAAAGTTGAGAAACTCAGGGCATCAACATCATCATTGCCATCTCCCTCCTCCTCTTCATCATCGTTTACTCTAATATCATACCAGGTCAATTACAAGGAGCATCATTCAACATCTACCAAAGTATGCGTTTTATGGTGCGTTTAATTTACGGAGTATGTAAGTAATTATTCATTATGCTACAAATAACTGTAAGCTGACAGCTTTGTAAACTACTACTGCTGACCAGAAAATGATTTATTGTTCTAGCTCTTTTAAGCTCTTTATTACGACTTTCAAAAAAAACCGTTCATTAACCAGTCCAGTCCGACTGCCTGACCAGGACGCGCTTCCTGACCAGGCAGTATGTTCAGTTGCGTACCGTGACCGCTCCTACCCGGGGGGGCTGACGAAAATTCAATTTTGCCGCCCTTTCCTCAACAGCCCGAAAAAGTTGACCCAATCTTTTTTCGCTGCTTTGAAAAAGTGAGGCAAAAAAAAAGGATTTTAGGCGCTAGCGCCCTTAAGCAACACATTTTGATGAGTAGCGCCCTTTTTTCTTTACAAATTTTTTGCCGCCCCTTCTTCTTCCGCCGTCCCTTCTTTTTGCCGCCCTTCTTCTTCCGCCGCCCCTTCGTTTTGGCCGCCCCCTGCTTTTATCCCGGGGCTCGCGCCACCAAAGCCCCCCCCCCCAAAAAATACGAGTATGATGTTGCCTGGTCAGGAAGCATCATTTAACAGACCGTTACAAGTAGGTAACATATATAATATTATCAATGTATGCACACCCAGTGGTTTTGTTTTATCAATTTTAATTTTAGTTAATTTTAGTAGTTTACATATATATTTAAATCAAAATTATCAAATTCGATCTGTAAAAGAAAAAAAATGTCCCCGTTCTTATATAAAATCGCGGTGATTAATTTAGGGATTAGTTTGTCAAACTCGGAATCACATGGTGCCTACGTAGGCATCATGCTGCCTGACCCGGCAGTGCTTCCTGAACAGACAGGCAGTCGGACCGGACTGTTAACTTCAACCTTTAGTCACGAATACTTCTGCCCAGATCACAAATGGCATGCATATGACATTCGTTTCGTTGGGTCAAAGATCACATACAGCCTGTCTCAAAAAAATTGTGCAAGTGAAAAGCGCCCTCTGTGGCAATTAGAAAATACCGTTGTGACATAATGCTTACATCGACGTCAAGGGCATAGTCTTAGCTCTCAAATGCCCTTTAGTCTGTTCAATTTGCTTGTTTTAATCTCGAGATATGCTTACTTAACAACGAAAGGGTAAAATCACAATTGTGCCACTTTTACTAGGGAAGAGGGCTGTACATTGAAATCAATGATACAGGGTGTCCCAAAAAAAGAGGCCCCTCATTGCGCCCTCTTTTTCTCCTATTTCTGAAAGCTGAATCAAATATATTTTGGTATGAAAAAACCTTGAGTCGTTAGCTTAAATAAACCAGAACAATTTTATCAATCGGTTCACAACTTTTGAAGATATGCTCTTTTAAAGAAATGTGCCCGTTTTTCACTCTGTCCACGGAGAGGGTTTCGCTACTTCAAAGATTGAAAAGGAGTACACATACCTTGCATGAATATCAAACATTCCTCAATGATAACTTTATAAAATAACTTTATTTATGGAATGGGCTTTACTGGTGGGTTTATGGGCAATGGATTTTGTTAATAGTGTCATTAATTTGTGGGTAAAATGGATGCCGAATGGGACTTCTTTTGCTTTACTTGCAATTACTTATTTTTTCTTGGTTATTTATGCCTTTTTGTTTTATTATGTTTCTTACTTTGTTGTTTCTTGATTTCTTTTTTTTTTATTTACAACATAAGTCATTTCTATTTTCCCTAAAAGGCTGTTTGGTTTGTCTTTGTTTCTTCTGAACTGAGTTTACTTTGCTGCTCTGCCCTCTACGTGGTTGGCTCCTTGGCGAATACAGGTTTCAGCCCTGGTCCTCATTGCATCAATTGCGTTGCGTACCATTCTTTTGCGCCGGATACTTGTGAATGCATTCAGTAATAACGTTTGGGAAGATCTTAGATTTTGCCACAAAGGAAAAAAGTGGTGTGAGGTCTGGTGATAGTGCAGGCCACTCCACAGCATGAGCCATCCCAACCACTCTGTTTGCTATCCGTGGACAGAGTGTAAAACTGGTACTTTCATTCAAAAGGGCATATCTTCAAAAGTTGTGAGCCAATTGAAATAATTGTTTTGGTTTATTAAAGCTAACGATTAAAGGTTTCTTTACATACCAAAATATATTTAATCAACTTTTCAAAATAGGAGAAAAGAGGGTGCAATGAGGGCCTCTCTTTTGGGACACCTGTAGCATCATGTTTATCAAGAGTTCCTTCGTGAAATTAAAAGAATGCATCAATTACACAACAATATAATTTTAATGTTTAATCATAATAAACAATCCGATCAAGCTAATCTGTAATTTTTAAGGATGTAAATTTGAGTCGTTGTAACTTTCTGACTTTTTTTCATAGCGACTTATCTTACAATAATATCTCCTTGTCGGAAGTAAACATATTTGAAGATACGCCATTTTTGGAAGAATTGTAAGTAACGAAGCAGGCTGAACAAAACTATTTTATATAGGGTAAGATACGGTAAGTGGGACAGTGGGGTAAGTGGGACACTACTGTACATTTCTAATGCGGTGAACTGTGTCGTTTGCATAAAAACGTCTTGTACTGGAATTTTGCCGATAATTTTGTCTTTATTTCTTCATGATACATTGTATTTGATTAAATATATTGATATCATGAAGAAATAATGTTTTTATGCAAACGGCACAGTTCACCGCATTGGAAATGTACAGTAGCCTCCTCGTATTTATCTCCAATTTTTTCCCATAATGCATTGCAAGTATGCCGAAATCTGGAATACTGGAATTATAAAACACAAGTTCAATCTTTATTCACTTATATAGTTTTATATCCAATAATATCCTTAAGTGTCCCACTTACCCCATCTTACTCTAAAGCAAGTAACAATTGAATACATGAATACAAAAGCCACCTAAGTCCATAGGAAGTGATTTTGAGAGAAAAACCTGTGTATCATTTTAATTCCTTCAGTTAGATTTACCTGGTCAATATGGTAAGTTTTACGTGCAAATGAGTGGATTAACCTGTATTAGGTATGACGATTAGCATTTCAGGGACTTCGTGGGGTTCATTTTAAATTTTGGACTTTTGGTGGTTTTTTGAATCATATACAAAGACAACAATGTTAGAATGAGATTACCACTAGTAAGATAATACAAAATAAAGGCACACAGGTATGTATAATGTTGATAAGCATTCTGCCATGTAATATAAACCACACACTTTCCTTTATGAAACCCATTTTTTGTTCAAAAGTCACTCTCTAGCAATGAATGTGCTACAAGTGGACTTTTATACATAATGGATTTCAATCAATGTGTTACAAGACTCAAATCATGGAATTGGGTGATTCTTTCATACATGCTATTTTTCACATGCTTAATAGACACAAAGAATGAATTTGAGTTGTTCTTTCATACATATGACAGGCCTATGTATAGCAACAATTTCCCATGCTTAACTCAATTTGGCCAAAGTATGGACTTAGGTGGCTTTTGTATTCATATATTCAATTTGATAATTTCCAAAGACGATACATTTTCAAAATTTGAAATACGATAGACTGTACTTTAATTATAGAATCTCAGTATACAAACGTTTAATGCGCCTTTTATATCGTTATGAATTCGGCAGACGGCCGAATCCAGATTCGGCTTTTGGTAAATTCATTTTACGCATGCATTATTTTTGAATTACAGAACAAGGGATCTATACTTTATCTATAGAGGGCAGCATATCGATTTTTTAACGGTTATCGTCGTTAACCGCACTGCGATGCACCGTTAGCTAACCCTGTATGTCGCCCTCTTTTGATTACTTATTATGCTGTTATCATCTGATCTCCGTTAAAAATTGATATGCTGCCCTCTATTATGTACATAATTGACCCCTTGTTCTCTAATTCAAATGTTATACATGCGTAAAATGAGTTTACCAAAAGCCGATTCCGGATTCGGCCGTCTGCCGAATTCTTAACGATATCATTGGTCCCATAATACTTCAAACTGCAGGTATTTATGGAACATATCAACAGCAAATATCTACCAAACAACTTTTGCAAATTTAAGTAATCTTCAAATACTGTAAGTATCGTTGGTCTAAACAACTACCACGAATGTATTTGAAACTAAGAAATATGGTTAACTACATTGTATATGGATGCACTGCACGATTAACAAGATGATCGATGTTCAAAGATTCGATGATGAAATGGTACAAATTAAGAAATTCTTTGCATTGCTAGGGGTAAACCAAACCACACTCTTAGGTTTCTTTTTGGTCGTAAAACACATTCAGGATGCCTCCCCAATAAAAAAGACACTATCAGTCACTATCAGTTCAGTTCAGTTCAGTTCAGTTTTATTTTCATCTCAACACACATACATATAAATAACATGATATAGAAAAAAAACATTTTGTAATAAATTAGTAACAATGCAATGCCAAATAATTTACAATTGAGATACCAATATTAATATTACAAAATAGTATTTAATAATGTGGTATGAGAGATGTGGATGCCACAGAAACGCAAAGCGTGTAAAGTTGTGGCACCCATTTGATGGTTACAGACAAGTCTATAGCTTAAGGGGGTCGATCTTTTGTGCGTAATTATAAAGGGCCAGGGGATTCACTCTATCATTTAAAAAAATATTTAAAGAAATCAAAGATTCCTAGGAATAAAAATTGTAATTCACGCCAGATACAATTTCTTTTAATGACAAAATGAATTTTTTGTAATCGATCAAAAACCAAACGTTTTATACAAATTTTGAATTTAGCCTGAATCCATAAATATGGCACCTCTCGCCCATTTTCAGGTCAAGGCTGTTTTTACCATTATGCAGCGAATCATTGTTGAAGCTATTTCACATACATGCCTAAAACACTCTAGAGAAAAAAAATTTTGCCATATACTGCTGAAATATCTTTTGTTGATTTCGAATGATAATGTCTTAACGTCGCAAATTTTAAGGTCACATTTCTAAAATCAAAACACAACATTGCGACGCAGATATTCCCCGACTTACAGGCTGAGTCAAAAAGAAGTAAACTCATGTTTGAAGGGCTGTAACTCGAGATCTGCAAAGAATCTGCTAAAAATAAAAAATATCACTGGAAAGAGCAAAGTCTACACGTTCAAATAAAAGAAAGAATTGTTGCAATTGCTCACAGCAAACTAAAGTTATACTCATTTGAATACAACCACCCATTTTGTAGCTGCACGTGGCTGATTGATTTTCATCCATTTCAATTTCGACGAATCAGCAAAGTGCTAACAGGATTTATTGTTGAAAAGACAACTTTTGCTTTTAATTAATATTCGACAAAGTCCATGACGGTACTATAGTTTGTAGGGATACCAATTCAAGTCTTTGCGAACAATCCGGCAGAAGCTTGATTGGGGAATATTGGGTAAAGGATTGAGCTGATCTTTGGTCTTGCTGTAACGCATGTCTAACTCTAGCAATGTTCACTTGTGATCTAGCAGTTCATGGTCTGCCTGAAGCTTCCTACTGTCTGTTCCTTAGTGCCCCATGCACATTGAGCTTGTTCACAAGTTCTTATATGCTGCTCCCTTACATAAAACCCGGTTAGCTGTAGGAAATTGGAGACGAAAAAGACACTGAACGTCAGTGGGACTCTTAGCTTCATGATAGAAAGGTTCGCTCCCGTGCGGTAAATTGTGGTGCCATGTTGTCATTTGGCCCGTTTTATTATAATGTAGCGTAATGAGATAAAATTCATATTGAAAAGACCCCTTTAACATGTAGGAATTATTAATCGAAACCACACCTGCCACAGAACTTTATTTGCATTTGAATATCGCGCCTTACCAATCAATATAACATGTAGGCCCCTACTTGGGAAGTGAAACCGTGTGCAGCTAAAAAAATGGGTGGTTGTATTCAAATAAGTATAACTTGAGTTTGCTGTGAGCAATTGCAACAATTCTTTCTTTTATTTGAACGTGTAAATTTGCTCTTTCCAGTGATATTTTTATTTTTAACAGATTCATTGCAGATCTCGAGTTACAGCCCTTCAAATATGAGTTTACTTCTTTTGACTCAGCCTGTATGCAATTTCATCATCGTATCAGTGTCTTTATTATTTGTTTGAGCCCTTTTCCAAATGTTCGTGCTATTTATACATAAAACGGCCAATCTATCTTTACAAAATGCGTCATTTTAATGTAAACAAAAGGCTAAAGATAGCATTATGAGATTTATCTTTTATTATTACACTCTTCCGTTCATCTGCCTCCGTGGCAGAGCGGTAAAGACCGGGACTGATAATCAACGACGCATGGAATCGTTGGTTCGAGTCCCCTCGAAACCTGTGGGAACTTTTTTTTTCTTCAAAATTCATGATCGCATTCTGAAATGAATCACTTGTCGCTAAACCATGTATCGTATCCTTGTGGCACCAATGATTAATTGAATCGTTACATGAAAAACTCTGCACACAGTGACACACACCGAGCACATAAGTGGGAAAGGGGAATATGACTTACATTATGTTATGTTTTTGACAGCGTTGTTGGCCAAAAGGAAAGCATAACCGAAGAAACAGTGATCGAGAATGGTATTTTTCGCACCTTGGATAATCTAACACTACTGTAAGTTTGATGAATTGCATAATTAATAGCAATCCGCGGATTTATGATTATCCTTTGCATTGTGTGCTCGTTTAGCATATTTAGAAATTAAATAATTCTTAAGGGATCTAAAATGAGCGTTTATTGCGTTTCAACAGTATTTTTTGTGGGGCATGAGAGCACCTCAGACCTATCGAATTGCATTCTGAATACGAAGCATGTCTTTCTGATATGAAATAATTTTCATTTTTTGAAAATCTCAATAATAATACAAATTTTATGACAAATTATAAAAATTTGATATTTTCAAATTTTAATATATAACAGTCCTCGAAGTAAATGTAGCAGGGAGGAAAAGCCGACGGTCAATTGAAAATTTTGACCTTTCATATTGAAGATATGGATTTTTTCCCAAAAAGACCTTATTTTTTTTTGGTGTTTTGGGAAAAAATCCATATCTTTAATACGAAAGGTCAAAATTTTCAATTGATCGTCGGCTTTTTATCCCACCTACATACACTTTAAGTATAAATCATCAGATTTACAAAGTTTACTTCAAGTACTGTTAAATATCAAAAATATCAATTTTAATGATTTGCCATAAAATGTGTATTACATTGCGAATTTCAAAAATCAAAATTATTTGATATCAGAATGACATTCTTCGTATTCAGAATGCAATTCGATACGTCTGATGTGCTCTTATGTCCCAAAATAAATACTGTCAAAACGTTCATGCCCCAGCCCTTAATAACAATCTTAATGAGGAAGTACCCGTACGCGTTGTGGAAATGCTCATCATCATGATTGTGCATATTATTGGTCCATTGGCAGCATACCGTGTGAGTCAAGTTTTATGTATTCTGGTGTGACTTCAGGCCAAAATATTGAAAATATCAATGGCTTGAATACTTCTCTGAGATTTCCATTCTAGATCTTCAGTTAGAAACCTGTTTCCATTTTTCAACTCCCTCTCACCCAATGACCCCATTTTTTGTTTGACTGAACTCAAAATTTGATAACTTTTTGACAATGTTTTACCCAATCTCAAGGAAAGACCCCTTTTGTGGTAAGATTTTCCCCAGTCTCACGGAAAGACCCCCTTTTTGAGAGCCTTCTCATCGAAAGACCCCCTTTTTGGTGTATCGGCTCTCAGCGAAAGACTCCTAGATTCGAACCCTTCTACCTTTATCCCCGTCACTTCAAAAGTCGAGTGCACCACGGGGGTGTCGCCTGCAGACGACTAGTTCCACATTTTATTTTAAAATTTCAGAATTGTACATTTTCATAACCATAGAGGGTATGCAAAACGACGTCACTTATGACAGAGTCATCCTCATTTGAATAAAATTCTGACGTCCGTTAGGTACCACGGGCCAATTTGCATGATATAATACAATAAGACTTTAAGGCCTAAAAAATTGTTTGATTGGCGTAATCCGACCGACCCTAAAAATTGGTCCGACCCTATACTTTTTACATATTTTTTTGTTGTGCAAAAAACAGAAAAAGTAAAAAAATAATAAATAAAGTTTTAAAAGAAGGAACAAAAAAAAAGTTCCAAGGTCTTTATTATAAGCAATTTACCGCTTAAAATGTGTGTAAAAAAATGCCGACCGCCCTACTCTAGTTTTTTTACGCCAATCAAACAATTTTTTCTAGACCTAAGATAAAGGTATTATAATGGTTGTGAAATCGATCTAGAGACTTATCCTTCTGTCATCTTAGAACCGTCTTCCAACATTGCTGCTATTTCAATCGTTATATCGTTCTGGTTGGTTTATTGCATAGGGTCTATTTGGAATCAGTGATTGAGATAGCTCTTGATATTTTGATAAAAACATTTCAAAACTTCAGTGGAGAATTTTGTTATTTTGAAACCTGTATGGCTAGCACGCAAAGCATTCATTGAGCTCACTATATTTCCTAAAATAACGTAAATAGAACATTTCTTTGAATTTCAGATATGTTGCTGATCACAGGCTGTGTTGTCATGCAATAAACCACACTAGATGCATCACAGTGGAACAGCAACCACCGCTTTTCCTCTGCGGAAGTTTGATGCAAAATAAAATCCTCCGAATTTTTATGTGGATCTTTGCATTTTCTTCAATCCTTGGAAACTTAATAGCACTAACTATCCGAGTGCAAGCAAAAACAGTAAATGACATTCAAAAAGTTAGCGTAGTTCTCATTACAAACTTATCAGTTGCAGATATGTTAATGAGTGTTTACACGTTTCTTATTATCTTTGCGGACTTATTTTATGCAGACGATTACTATCTGTATTCAGATAATTGGCGGGAAAGTGGTTTGTGCAAAATTGCTAACTTTTTTGTGGTTTTGTCTGTCGAAACTTCCTTGTTCATTATTGTACTCATTACTATTGATAGATATTTATGTTTAGTCTACCCTTTCAATGTCTCGAGGCACTTACGTCGCAAAACTGCGTTGCTTGCAGTTTGCGGCATTTGGCTTACAACCATTCCGCTAAGCTTATCGACGTCCCTTTTTGCTGGTAAGCAGTACGGTGTATATATCCTATCAGATGTATGTATTGAAATACCACTTATAAGAAAAATTTTGAGTTTTGACGCGGGCAATAATGATGTTCAAAACACCTTATCAGGTGAAACACTGACTAGCGAAAAGTCTGTTGAACTTGGGATCTGGTATTTTCCTGTCGTCATTTTTCTTGGTTTAAATTTACTTTTGCTGCTCGTAATCATAATATTATATGTGGTGATATTTACAGCTGTTCTTAAAGCAAGGAAAGTGAAACCTAAACGAATGAAGGAGAATATTTTGATAGCGATACGAATGGTAGTGTTTATAAGTACAAACTGTCTGTGCTGGCTTCCCATAATTATCATGGGTGTGTTGTCTCAAAGTGGACTTGTTGTTTTCCCGATAGAAATGTATCATTGGGTAGTAGTCTTTCTTTTACCCATTAATGCCTCTCTTAACCCATTTCTGTATACGTTGATGGAAGTAATCAGCAATGCTATAACAGAACGTAAGGATAGAAAGGAACGGGAAGAAAAGCAGAAACTTGGTAATGTAGTGCCAAAATAATATGCATTATATTCGGACAATGTTATGTTAGTGTTACATTAAAATCAAAAACTTAGTAGTAGTGCCAAAATAATGTGTATCATATTCTGACAATGTTACGTTAGTGTTACATTAAAATCAAAAACTTAGTAGTAGTGCCAAAATAATATGTATCATATTCTGACAATGTTATGTTAGTGTTACATTAAAATCAAAAACTTAGTAGTAGTGCCAAAATAATGTCCATTATATTCTGACAATATTATGTTAGTGTTACATTAAAATCAAAAACTTCGTAGTAGTGCCAAAATAATGTGTATCATATTCTGACAATGTTATGTTAGTGTTACATTAAAATCAAAAACTTAGTAGTAGTGCCAAAATAATGTGCATCATATTCTGACAATGTTATGTTAGTGTTACATTAAAATCAAAAACTTAGTAGTAGTGCCAAAATAATGTGCATCATATTCTGACAATGTTATGTTAGTGTTACATTAAAATCAAAAAATTAGTAGTAGTGCCAAAATAAAATGTACCATATTCTGACAATGTTATGTTAGTGTTACATTAAAATCAAAAACTTAGTAGTAGTGCCAAAATAATGTGTATCATATTCTGACAATGTTATGTTAGTGTTACATTAAAATCAAAAACTTAGTAGTAGTGCCAAAATAATGTGTATCATATTCTGACAATGTTATGTTAGTGTTACATTAAAATCAAAAACTTAGTAGTGGTGCCAAAATAATGTGTATCATATTCTGTCAATATTAGGTTAGTGTTATAATAAAATCAGAATCTTGGTACTGTGTAGTGCCAAAATAATGTCCATTATATTCTGACAATGTTATGGTAGTGTTACATTAAAATCAAAAACTTAGTAGTAGTGCCAAAATAATGTGTATCATATTCTGACAATGTTATGTTAGTGTTACATTGAAATCAAAAACTTAGTAGTAGTGCCAAAATAATGTGTACCATATTCTGACAATGTTATGTTAGTGTTACATTAAAATCAAAAACTTAGTAGTAGTGCCAAAATAATGTGTATCATATTCTGACAATGTTATGTTAATGTTACATTAAAATCAAAAACTTAGTAGTAGTGCCAAAATAATGTGTATCATATTATGACAATGTTATGTTAGTGTTACATTAAAATCAAAAACTTAGTAGTGGTGCCAAAATAATGTGTATCATATTCTGTCAATATTAGGTTAGTGTTATAATAAAATCAGAATCTTGGTATTGTGTAGTGCCAAAATAATGTCCATTATATTCTGACAATGTTATGTTAGTGTTACATTAAAATCAAAAACTTGGTAGTAGTGCCAAAATAATGTGTATCATATTCTGACAATGTTATGTTAGTGTTACATTAAAATCAAAAACTTAGTAGTAGTGCCAAAATAATGGGCATCATATTCTGACAATGTTATGTTAGTGTTACATTAAAATCAAAAACTTAGTAGTAGTGCCAAAATAATGTGCATCATATTCTGACAATGTTATGTTAGTGTTACATTAAAATTAAAAACTTAGTAGTAGTGCTTAGTAGTATGTGCCAAAATAATGTGTATCATATTCTGACAAATGTTATGTTAGTGTTACATTAAAATCAAAAACTTAGTAGTAGTGCTAAAATAATGTGTATCATATTCTGACAATGTTATGTTAGTGTTACATTAAAATCAAAAACTTAGTAGTAGTGCCAAAATAATGTGCATCATATTCTGACAATGTTATGTTAGTGTTACATTAAAATTAAAAACTTAGTAGTAGTGCCAAAATAATGTGTATCATATTCTGACAAATGTTATGTTAGTGTTACATTAAAATCAAAAACTTAGTAGTAGTGCTAAAATAATGTGTATCATATTCTGACAATGTTATGTTAGTGTTACATTAAAATCAAAAACTTAGTAGTAGTGCCAAAATAATGTGCATCATATTCTGACAATGTTATGTTAGTGTTACATTAAAATCAAAAACTTAGTAGTAGTGCCAAAATAATGTGTATCATATTCTGACAATGTTATGTTAGTGTTACATTAAAATCAAAAACTTAGTAGTAGTGCCAAAATAAAGTGTATCATATTCTGACAATATTAGGTTAGTGTGATAATAAAATCAGAAGCTTGGTATTGTGTAGTGCCAAATTAATGTGTATCATATTTTGACAATGTTATGTTAATGTTATAATAAAGTCGCACTGAGTTAAGGGATCTGGAATGAGCGTTTTGAGCGTTTCGACAGTATTTTTTGTGGGACATGAGAACACATCAGACATATCAAATTGCATTCTGAATACGAAGAATGTCTTTCTGATATCAAATAATTTTCATTTTTTTAAATTCACGATATAATAGAAATTTTATGACAAATTATTAAAATTTGATATTTTTCACATTTTTGATATATAACAGTCCTCGAAGTAAATTTTTATAAATCTAATGACATATTCTTAAAGTGTATGTAGCTGGGAGGAAAAGCCGACGATCAATTGAAGAATTTGACCTTTCATATTGAAGGTATGGATTTTTTTCCCAAAAAGACCTATTCCCAAAAAAAAATCCATATCTTCAATACGAAAGGTCAAAATTTTCAATTGATCGACGGCTTTTCATCCCACATATACATACATACACTTTAAGTATAAATCATTAGATTGATAAAGTTTACTTCGAGTACTGTTAAATATCAAAAATATCAATTTTTAATCATTTGCCATAAAATGTGTATTACATTGCGAATTTCAAAATATCAACATTATTTGATGTCAGAAGGCTATTCTTCGTACTCAGAATGCAATTCGATATGTTTGATGTGCTCTAATGTCCCACAATAAATACTGTCCAAACGTTCATACCCCACCCCTTATGGGAATAATGTTAAACCAAAGAAATAATATAAAATTAATGTAAATGCAAAATTTTCAAGTAAAATATTAAGTATATACTATAATATAAAAATTATAGATGATTTACTTCGTGTCAGTTTCTTTCTCTCTTGGTTATTTCTAGTTTGAATATTTGATATTTATATTATATTGAATACATTGCACAGGTATAGGTAATTAAATTAAATACAACTTGACAAGATTTTGATTTATTAACAAAAACCAATTCAGATACAAAAATAACCTGGCTGCCACACTCACTCACTCACTCACTCACTCACTCACTCACTCACTCACTCACTCACTCACTCACTCACTCACTCACTCACTCACTCACTCACTCACTCACCACTCACTCACTCACTCTCTCAATGATTTGCGTCACACGCGAACGCGACGCGACGCGTAAAGAGCGTGGCGTACTCGGCAAGTACAAACCCGCAGCGATTGGCGTGCCAAAGAAGCATTGCACTGAAATAATTATTCTCATACCTCCAGTTTCCGAGGTCTATTTACTTTGTACTTCTATGTGGACAGACCAGTAGTTGGCTATACGGCATGCATAAAAATATCTTTCTTTCACTTTTTGTTGCGAGATGATATTAAAAACCTTTTATAGTAGAAATCATTAAACTTTCCATTCCCCCATTGCTAAGCAGTTTTGTAAGTAATGACATTTACTAAATGTGACCGTACGCCACGAATGAGCCGTAAATCAGCATATTGTATTCTGAGTAACAGTGTACAATGTGCATGAAGGTAACCCAACTTGTTGCCACATATCTCTCATTTGGCTAGTGCCAGTCAAACACCTTTTAAACCAATCAATAATCTTGATAAACCGTCAAATGTTTTTGATAATAAATAGCCTACGTCATATTGCATCGCTTTCGAACAGTCTTAAAACTACAAGTGCAAATTGTTGCATGTAAAAAATTATGACCCGTTCTTCATGTTATTACGACTTTACTAAATGGGACCAAGTTTTATATTAAAATCATTAAAGATTTTTAAACTTTCCCCGTTTTGAAACGTTAGTTGTTTTTTTTGGGTTTTTATAGATCAGCACTAATGGTTAATAGGCAACAGTTCCTTATCCAGGAGAATTACAATCTGCTTATTATTCACGCGTCAAAATTAAAGGGGGAGCAAACCAGGTTTCAACACCATCTGCGGCATTATTTTGTATTTAAAGTACAAATGCAAACAATAGCATCCAGACAACATGGACAATGAAAAGGCCGTAAACAGAATGATGGCATTAAACTGCTAACCCTAATGGACAATCAACTGGCCATATTGTATTCATAACATGTCAGTGCTGCTTTGACAATGAATGAAAGAAAAGCAAATGGGCAGCTGGCAAGGAAGGACATGTTCTGGCTTTGACAGACTGGAGCGTGTTCATGGTGTTGGAAGGTGCCAGATGTGTGGTGGGATAATAAGACTGTGAAACGTGCCAGGCAGTGGCATGTCTGCATTTTAATTTGTATACAGAACTGTAGCTGTTGCTACCTGCCGTCTGTGAAGCTGGCTGTTGATAGAGCAGTAGCTTCGTCAACTCCGATGATTTTTTAATTTTCTAATAATTCTTATTCTTATTTCAGAGGCTACAACAATATTTCAATCGACTTTTGAACCACCTATAGTACTTAGTCTGGCTGATGTTGAAGTAGAATTGTGTATTTACGAGTCAAAGCTACATCCTGGACAATTATCCCATTCCTGCCGTACCAGATGTGACGAAAACTAGTAAGTAAATAACAATTGTCTAAAGTTCGCCAATGCAATCAAAAGTCTGGTATGCCAACCTTCACGCGTTTTTCGTAATGTAGTAATGCGTAATTAAAGCCATATTATAACATTTTCATACAAAATAGATTTTTATTAAAACAGCATTTATGAAGCGCCTTATCAATGAGATCAAGGCGCTGTACAAAGAGACTTTAAAAATTACATCTTAAATTACAACTTACATTACACATACTAAAAACATTGCAAATACTGTTAAGCAACAATTAAATATATACACATGCAAAAAACATATATAAACAGGTGACAACTCACTATCAAGAGGCAAGTAGAAAATTAACATGTTGGAAAAAGATGGGTTTTGAGCGATTTCTTGAATCTATGGATGGAAGGGAGTTGGCGGATGTGAATGGGCAGAGAGTTCCAAAGGCGCGGTGCAGCTGCCGTGAAGGCTTTGTCCCCAAGTGTTCGTTTTGTGCGTGGTATGGCAAGACGTAACTTGTCGTCACCAGATCTCAAATTCTCTAGATGGAACATAAGGAATGAGAACTCGGTGAGATAAGACGGCAGTAGTCCATGGATACCTTTATAAGCCAGCAGCATGAGTTTGAAAACTATCCGGGATTCAAGAGGCAGCCAATGGAGTTCTCTGAGCAATGGAGCTGATGAATTTCTCCTATCCAATCTAAACACAATCCGCGCCGCCCTATTTTGCAGAGATTGAAGTTTCTTCAGATCTTTGGATGTGATGCCATACATCATAGCATTTGAATAGTCAAGTCTGTAAAATCAGTGAGCGGACAAGTTTGGCAGCTATCAACAGTGATTACCGACGGATCCTGTAGATGTTACGGAGGTGGAAATTGATGGACTTCGCCGTGTGTTTCACATGTTCTGTCATTGACATCGTCTGATCAAAGACAACACCAAGGTTTTTGATAACAAGAGATTGCAATATAGTGCTGCCACCAATATTAATGCAGATGTCCTTGATATATTTGATGTTATAGTTAGACGATGCTATAAAGAACTCGGTTTTTTTCACTGTTAAGTTTGAGCTTATTTCTAGTCATCCAATCACTGATTTCATTAATACAAGAAGAGAGTTTGTCAATGGCAAATTTGATATCACTTTCGGATTTAGCATTAAACGGTAAATAAAGCTGCACATCATCGGCATACATATGGTACTTGATCTTGTACTTCTGAATGATAGCACCAAGACAACATGTATACAAAACGAAGAAGAGCCCAACCACAGAGCCCTGTGGAATCCAGAATGGAGAGCGTGATTGCGATGAAGCATCTCCGACGGATACGTAAAAGAACGATTTTGAAGATAAGATGATATCCATGCCAAGGCTGTGCCACATATTCCATAGGTGTGCTTAAGCCGATTCAATAGGATGGCATGGTTTACCGTATCGAATGCGGCGGATAAATCGAGTAATAAACCGCAACAGCATTATTTTCGTCCATAGATCTTAGTATATCAGTTCTAACACGAAGGAGAGCAGTTTCTGTGCATTTCTTTGCCATAAAATGTTAGGTTTTATTGTCAGATATATCCCTTTTTAGTTTTGAGCCGGACAACCACGGCAAAGCAAAGAAAATTTAGGAATTTACTACCAGCGCATATGTCGCCAATACGTACCACTCCTTCGGTCATGTTATGGTACGACCCTTTGTTGTGTAGATCACCGTCCCGCATACCGGGTACGTACTGTGTGTTATGAACATCGTGTATGCGTTTGACTAATAATTCCATAAAACGCGTGTTCCGGCGTTTTATTCAATATCTCGGATTTTGACAAGGCTACACCACCTAGAGCCTTGATTTTTGCAGGGTATATTGGTTTAATAAAGTACAATATAATCGTGTAAAAATGAATTTTAAAAAATCAGTGAGGGCGTCCTCCTCAGCAAATGTTATAATATGGCTTTAAGTAATGCGTTTCATTTCAAATTCTCAAACAAGAAAAATCACACTCTAAAAAAATGTTTGGTAAATATTATTTAGGAGGAAAAGAAAATTCCTCCGTAAAAGCAGACCCACGGGTGATCAATGGTTTTTGAAGGTTACTTTAACGTTAAACTTGAAAGGTGTGCTGTTTTAGAGTAGGCATGACTATTCATTGATGATTGACCACGATACGGAACGTGATTCGATAGTGGTTTTTAGTTGTTGCTGGTAAAACAAAATGCAGCAGACATCAATAGACTTACTGAGTGTTGCAGTGTCATCGCCCCCCCGGTAGGTTGAATCCACCGCCACGCATGGCCATTTTGTATCGACCTGTTTAATAGTTTTGAGTCGCATAATTGGCCGAAGGACATTTGACTAAGGCTACTGACTATAGCCCCGATTAGCTCGGTGACTGACCTCGCTGTGTGTCAGTCGAGCGTGGTATGTCATAGATCATATGCTTTTAGATTATCTCCACGATTGGCCTATACACTGCGCTATATAATTCGGCACATATAAATCAGAATTATTGTCAGTTTTTGACTCAAGACGCAAGCTACTCTCTCAAGACGCAAGCTAACGACTACCATATCTGTTCAAAATATATATTCAAGTGCAAGGAACTACATCTGGTTTCTTTATACGAAATCATTTACGGGAGATATTCATCATTTTCTATCCCGGTATCCAAAGATTTTCTTCTCATATCAAACTCGTGCATAGCAAATTCACGTGTATCGATCCCGGGTATTTATTTTAGTATCTCTGCTGACAAAGTAATTATTAGCCATGCGATGTCGGTGTGTGTTGGCCACTGACTGTCTAGTTATTTTGCTTGAATGTATGTCTATGTATTTGCCCTTTCGCAAAAGAGGATGTATTGTACTTCATTATAACTTTAATGTGTAATAAATGAAAATCAATACATAGATAAATTAAACATAGTTGAATTAAACAAAATAGCTCTTGTTAAACAACGGTGCCTCGGAGAAGAGTGGTTTACCATATTATATCCGAGATAATAATATACATCTTTTATTCGACTTCCCGGTACGTGCCTTTAAAATAATCGAACGAATTATTTTTTTCTTTAGGGAAGGAAATAATGTAGATCACGTTTCCCGTTTACTCGGCACGAGGAGGGAAACGCAGTTATTGCAGTTATTAAACAATTTGCCCCGTTTAGAGGGAAACGCGTCCAAAAAGAGACAATTTAATATAACCATTTACGTCCCTTTCTTTTTCATGAAAGCCTGCCCTCTCAAGACTGCAAATGTGATGTTCTTTGTGAAGTTCATGGTGACTGCTGCATTGATTACGCCATCTACTGCATGCATCAACCAGCGGAAAATCACACAAGAATCACTAACCCAAACCGTAGTCTATACAATACGATCAACTCAGATGCTTATCAGGAAATGGTCTTGTCCTGGGGTTACCGTGCGGCCTACAAACACTGTATCGCTCCAACTAAGCATTCTGATTCTTATCTTCTTATCAATAAATGTCCTGACGATTCAATGCCGCATCTCACAGAAGCCTGCTCGAAATCTTCTCAAGATGACCCAATTTCTTTTATTCCTGTATTCGTTGATAATCTTCATTATCAAAAATCAAGCCTTGTGCTGGGGATATAACGAGACATCATTTAAGTCATGGGACTTTGAGTTTACCTGCATCGAGGATCCGTTGATAAAACAGCAAAGTCCTGGCGAACGTCCAGCTCTGTTCCTCAAATTATTACAGCACACCCCAATAATACCCAGACGCGGCAAGCTTTCCGATGCGAGACCATACTATCATGTGCTTACATTGTGCTGAAGCCTACAGAATATGAATGGATCGGTAAAAACCACGATACACTTTTACACATTGGTAGTGGGCGTCAGATACCTAAAGAAGAAGTGATAATTCTTCAAGATAATACGGTCCAGATTTGTAGCTTTCTTGGCGATTACAAATATCAGAAGACTTATTTTCGGTACTCAAAAACACAAACCATTATAAATATACTCGGTTGCACAATTTCTATTGCTGCTTTGTTCGTCACAATACTTAGTTATTCCATTTTCTCAGAATTACGCAATGTTCCTGGAAAAACTATTCTCAGCTTATCACTGGCAATGGCAATTGCTCAGTTGCTTCTTCTTTTAGGAACTGGTCTTACTATCTCCCCAGTATGTTTGACAGTCGCTCTACTCATGCAATTTGGTTGGATTGCTGTCTTTGCGTGGACTAATATTTTAGCCTTTGACTTAGCGCGTACTTTTGGCTTACAGGCAAGTATGCGAGATAAAAACTCTTTACAAACATTCTTCAAATATTCCGTGTATGGTTGGGGACTGCCTTTAGCCGCTGTCTGCGTCACTGCCATAATTCACTTCTTGGTACCTTTTAACGGAAACACAGAAGCTCTGTATGATCTTGTCACAATTTGTTGGCTGAAGCCAGGGATGCCCCTTCTGGTGGCCTTTGGAGTGCCAGTTGGTGTCCTTTTGCTCGGCAACGTTGGCTTTTTTACCTACACGATAATGGGTATACAGAAGACCAGGAAAGCTACTGCTATATTGAGAAAAGAAGGCAGCAATAATATGAAACAGTACAGTATAAAAATTATTTAAAACAAAATAATATATCCACAATCTCAAACAAAACGTTAACATGAATGAAGTCAATCGACAGGTTCTGCAAATCATCTATGGTAGACGGGAGACGTAAAATGACATCACACACAAACCTGCCATAAACGACAACTCTGCAAGCAGGTTTAGTAACGAGAAAACGCGACTTCTCCATGAACCTGAAAGTTATGGATCGATTGATTGGCTGCCAATTTCTTGTGAAACAAAGTATCGTTTTGCCTGTGACATCCAAAGAGATTATGCTTAGACTTGTCTCTATGTTATAAAATATCTTCCAATCGTTCGGCGTTCCTCTCTCCAACATTTGTTGTTACGGAAACGTTACGGCAAAATTGCAGCAGCGTTTTTCACAACGATAATGCAGGCTAAACGTCGTTGGGTTAATATCTTGCCATTTTCTCGTTACAGTTATCCATCGTGATCGGCTTAACCTGGATCATCGGCTTCATAGTACCCTACACAAAAATACCTGCTCTGTGGTATGTGTTTCTGGTGCTCAATTCACTGCAAGGCCCCGTGTGTGCAACAAGCGAGTCAGTGTCATGTGGAAGGTCAGGGCACGTCGCGCATTAGGAATGCCAGAAACTATCGAAAGGTCTACAACATCCAGTTCTACCGTGATGGTCGGCAAGTCGTTTTCATCAATAAAAAGTAGAAGTAGTCAGTTGTGGAAGATCTGAGCTAAAAAGTCAATGACGGCTTCACAAAAGCGCATTTAATTGAATATATGAATACAAAAGCCACCTAAGTCCATACTTTGGCCAAATTGAGTTAAGCATGGGAAATTGTTGCTATACATAGGTCTGTCATATGCATGAAATAACAACTCAAATTCATTCTCTGTGTCTATTGGGCATGTGAAAAATAGCATGTATGAAAGAATCACCCAATTCCATGATTTGAGTCTTGTAACACATTGATTGAAATCCAGTATGTATAAAAGTCCACTTGTAACACATTCATTGCTAGAGAATGACTTTTGAACAAAAACTGGGTTTAATAAAGGAAAGTGTGTGGTTTATATTACATGGCAGAATGCTTATCAACATTATACATACCTGTGTGCTTTATTTTGTATTATCTTACTAGTGGTAATCTCATTCTAACATTGTTGTCTTTGTATATGATTAAAAAAACCCAAAAAGTCCAAAATTTAAAATGAACCCCACGAAGTCCCTGAAATGCTAATCGTCATACCTAATACAGGTTAATCCACTCATTTCCACGTAAAACTTACCATATTGACCAGGTAAATCTAACTGAAGGAATTAAAATGATACACGGGTTTTTATCTCAAAATAACTTCGCATGGACTTAGGTGGCTTTTGTATTCATGTATTCAATTCTATAATTATGTGATACAAGATTGGTAAAATAGAGCGACGCGTTGACGCAAATTATCGTTCGATTTTGGACTCTTGCCGATCAATGCCTTAGGTGCATTATCTGCCCGATCCAGGTGGCGGATTAGTAATAGCGTCACGTGTGGTGCAATTTTGAGTGGGTAATCTGTGCATGGGTATAGTATCGTTGGTTCAGTGAAACAATCACAACATCAAATACCGCAGATCGTTATCATTTTCTTTAAAAACGCTATAGGCACACTTGAGACAAATGGGATAGGAAAATTAAATATTAAAAAGAGTTTCATTTGTACAGGGGAGAGCGTGGCGCAATGGTTAGGGTACTTGCCTTTAGTGCATGAGGTCCCGGGTTCAATTCCCGGCGGTGCCGATTTGCTGGGATATTGACTTGGAAAAAAAGTCTGAAATTAATTGGCAACATCTGTAGATTAAATTCAGACTTCCGCTCTCCCCATGGTTCATTTAGAATTGGGTAAATGAATCATGAAAGTACTCCGTCCTTCGGAGGGGACGTTAAGCCGTCGGTCCCGTGTGCAGAGAGTCATACCTGTACATGTATTTCGCAGCCAGTTTCGAAAAGAGTAGGGTGTTAACCCCTGACTGTTCCCAACCCGCCCCGGTGTTCAAATGGACCCCAATGGAAATAAGTTTCAATAGAGGCTTTCTTGGGTTATCCAGGGTTATCAAAATCCGAACAAATAATAAATAAATAAATAAGATGTATTAGTTGTTAAGCAAATCCAATAATTTTTTTCACTTTTCTGAGCTTTCGATCACCAGATGTCTAGACACACTGCGCTTTCTGTGATACTTGGTAGTCTCATTCCCTCTTTTTGGTGTTTGTACACGTGATCCAGAAAATAACTTTCAGTGAGTCTGTACATCTGTGGTCAAGATGACATTCATCGAAAGCTCAGAAAAGTGACTGAACAATTTGCCTGACAAAAAATAATATTTAAAAGAAATATCTTTTAAAGTTATGATTAGGTAGCTCATCGGTGATCAATTATAGGCTTTTTTAGATACAATATACAAATTATTTTCATAAATTAAGCTCTATTCTATAGTCATACATTTTGACTACAAAACGAAGTAATTATCTGCGATTAGTACTGTTGATTTCAAATTATTATAACATTTTTCTATATTGCATCAAATTGTTTTATTCTATCAAAAGCTGTGTGTATAACTGCCTGTTAAACTTTGTTGGAACTCTCATAATTATATAATGTATCTCACACGAGATCCATACCCTTTCTCCGGCTTGTTGCTGTTGGTAATGTACATATCTCAAAATGCCCAATGCTGACAGAGGTCCTGTAAACTTATTTTTGACGTTCGCGGTCTTGAGAAGCAATATCCATCAACAAAAAAAACTATGGACACCAAAACATGCTTCTGTAGCAAAATTGCATTTGGCAGCCGGAATATCGGGGTGAAATATTTCTATGGTCTATATTTTTTACAGGGAAATAAACCTAGGCTTATTCAAAGAGCTAAATCACGCTTTCGAATGTAGCGATTGACTTGTTTGAGTTCTCTGCGAAATTTAAACACTTCTTTGTATACTTTGATCAAGTCACTTCAAACCAAGGTGATTTTGTTATCACACGATTATTATGGCAAACTAAAATAAAAATAGAAACTGCTTTAAGTTTCTAACAAAGGGTACAGATAAAGCATCGGTAATAACGGAGCTTAGGCAAGATAGTAGGACACCACGTGACCAACACCAAAACCACTCTTAAAACTTATTACTTGAAGTTGAAACGACCGAGTATATATGCATCAACAAAACTAACACCACATAATGAGATGAAAATTATTCAGCGATGTCACTGTTGCCTGATGACAGGAGGGAAATGATCGACAAGTGAACTTGCTTGTATAGATTCATCAGGTTTGTTCAGTAAATAAACATTTTGGATTTTTGTTTGACAAAACCAAGTGAAATTGTACTCACTGTAATATTTCGTCTTATCCACTTTCCTGGCAAACAATTTTTAGTGGTTTCAGATGTTCCTTAGTCTCGTTTGCAGACTTCAGACATGACTTAAGAGGTATGTGCCCTCCTTTCTGTTTTAGGGTGTTGATAGGGCGCCTCCTTTTGTCATGTTCCCGCCCAAGGATATTTAATTCTTCCCAGTCTGTAACATGGTTAGCCCTTACCACAAGATCTGATATGCTGATTTGTCTCTTTACATTTCTGATGGCATGCGTTCTCAGCGAGTGTACTTTTTCTCATTAGGCATTTTCACTGCCGCTTGATGTTCAGCAAGTCTGGTGGCGAACATCCTTGAGGATTTGCTGACATAGGAGAGATCACAATTTTTGCATCCGATTTCATAAATGCTTTAGACTTGCTGAACATCAATCAAGCGGAAGTGAAAAAGGGCGAATGAGAAAAAGTACACTCTCTCAGAACGCAGGACATGTTTCGATAACTATACTGTGTTCCACCTTAAAGGGGAGACACGTTCATTCACGCCATAATCTAATACCGTAAAACCTCGTCTACAAGCATATATAGTGTTTTTTTATGAAAGGTAAATTAATTCGAAGCAAGCGTAAATATACCATTGGTCTTAAAATAATTATTGTTTGTATATGCTTGGATCCGTAATTTATTTGCTCAAATTTCATAATGGCGCCTGGATTAATGTAGCTTTCATCAGAAAGCTACCTATATGCTTGTAGACGGGGTTTTACAGTATTTCTTGCTACTTATCAACACTATGTTTTATTCGTTCTGTTGAAAATACAACATTTCTAATATTTCCTCCCATTTCGTCTTGATTAAAAAATGTAAAATTGCTCGCTGTTTATTCTTCTTTGTTTTTATTTTAAATAATTGGTTTTGGTATTGTAGCCATTCATTTGAGTGAAACATTCAAATTACAATTTCAATGGGTACAAAAATCAAAAAAGCAAACAAAATATATTTCCCTTTCCAATATGTACATTTCAAATGAAAGTAGAAAGGTTTGGGATTAAAAAATGGATAGGAAAAAGAAACTTGCCACCGCCGGGCTTGAACCCGGACTTGGTATTCAATGCTACAGCGCTCTATTGCGCCACGGAGCCACCTGTATTATGTAAATTTACCATCTTGGAACCAAGTCTCTTCAACAGTCAATACGGTTAGCTCATTCCACATAAACAATGTTTTTGTGAATGACGCGTAACCAAAATTGGGGAGACTGATTTATTGCGATATCATTCATAATTCCCTGCCCAGAATTCCGAAGTATTTAAAAAGTAGTAGCCACCATGGCCATTGTTTTAGCACGATTTCTCCAGAAATACATCGACTTGGAGCGTCAAATTTCAGGATATTAATGCAAAAATACGATATATTGTGTGATACCGAAAACTCATCGACAATGAAAATAATCGGGAGGGGGATGTTGTCAATCGGATTACGGACCTTTAACTTATGTGCGAACGCATCCTGAGAGGTTGTACCGCAAACAAGAAACATATTTAGAAGTAAGCTGCATTTCTATGACTAATAAAAAAAACTGACATGAACGTAAGATGTGCTTCAATCTTTATTATAATATATTAACGAGTGCCCGATATAAGTATCGGTGCCACCTACTTCTCATACCACCAACCAGTAGTAGAAACTGATAAATCGAGTCGGGTAACAGGTAGTTTTAACTGGTTCAATACAATAGCATTATCAGTCGCTATAAAGATTAAAAGCAACCAACTATTAAAATATTTCCGGCGAGGAGGGCAGGGTTCGCAGAATGAGGGAAATACAATATACATCTTTTTTACAATTATTTTGTATCAAAAAACTCTTACACCCAAAGGCATCAATGTCGATACATGACTCTTTTTCCACATATCTGCTATTCCCTCCCTCTCTCGATTTAACCGTGTTTTCATACGTTTTGTCATAACATCACTATTGTTATCAGACTAACTTTGGTAAATCATTTGTAATTTTTTAGCCACAACTTTTTCTCAAAATATTCCGGCGTCTCACATCTTTTTTTACTGATCATATTCGTGCACGTGATACTTGTATTCACCGGAGTACATACCGCAATTATTGCTTGCACCCCTGGTCGTTATTATCCCTATTTTGGTCCATTTGGTTCTCGTACCATCCCTCTTCAATTTGTCAGATGTTGGAAAAAAACGTTGTAAATGCTCCTAGTTATAATAGCCTGGTGCCTTTATCAAGATTCTACAACAACATTTATACTTGAATAATTACGTGTTGGTTGTATACATGTGTGAAAGGTTAAAACAAGTCTTCACACACACACAAACATTTATACTGATTTGATACTGATATGTGACTTTGGTGAATTATCTCATTGACACGGTCTATTAATTTGATTACATAATTACTATTGGTACAATTCCATATTCTGATATTGGTGCATGTGTATTGGAGTAAACATTGAACTTTTGCTTGATATACCAGCATGGGATTCGTGATATATGGTCAAGTTGGAATGCAGTAATCTTTACCGGTTTACTATGATGGTCTATAGTTAAATTGTTTTTGACATTGTGTGCTAAATAAGAACCGAAGTTGCCTTGCTTGAAGTGCTTGAAGTGCTATTCTGTACTCGCAATTGGCAAGTGCATTCATTTATGTTAATAGTACGGGGGTATCGAATTCCACAATGGCTTCACCATCACCAAGTTAATAATCATGTGATACCACCTTAATGGATATTACTTGATACGTCCTTTGATGAAATCTTTCCACAATTTACGTGATTGGTAGCTAAATCCAAAGGAGATAAATATATGTACACCTTGTAGGGATGATGCAATGATCGCAATCCACCACATGGCATCAGTATCAACTGCACTAGCCACAAACATCAGGATCCAGCAAAGTCCCAGAACAGACGAAATCTGGGAAAAAAAGAACAGTGAAATTGAAATATCTTTCATATCACCTGTTTAATTTTGTTATAACCCGAATTTAACCGAAATTGTGTGAAATTGCACAAATTCTTACTGTCGCCCCTCTTGATATATTACCTGGAACCCGATGGTAACATACACGCGCGCACACCCAACACAGACATCCTTCCATATCAAATTAAGAGTTATACACACGAGTATGCAAGTAACCTTATTCGCAGTCACTTTGGTTTGAAATCTACACTATATGTATTTCTTTATTGTAAACCCTACCTTGCAAAACATCAGTACGTCTCGCATTCCATCTTTATTGACAGGTTTTTGCTGCAACACGTTAGACTGTTTCCTTTTCTTAATCAAGGTAACCATCGTTACTGTCAGTAGAATGATATTACTGATAATCGCCAATGCAACAGGAATTCCAAAAGCATACAGATTAGCACTGGAATCAATTATCCAACATAAAACACTTCTTCCATAAATACCTACGTCAGATGGTATTAAGACGTGGACAACTAACGCCGAGGTCACGATCAGCAATGGGGTGCACAAACCAAATATCAGACAGGCCAGTTTTTTCATCCATGTATCACTTTTCTGATAGACTGAATGAATAACAAACTTTTCTAATAGAATCACCGCTAGTATGGTCGTCCAAGTAAAGACAGCTAGCCACAAGTAATGCGTTAGCGCAGCAAATACGATACAAAATGCATCCGACAATACAATCTTATCAGAAAGAATAGTAAAAATCTGTGCAAAGAATAAGCTGACGCTAAGACACAAAATACCAAGGCCATACAAATGACGATGGGTTTTAAACTTGGAGTAAGTTATGATCGTAAGAAGCTCCGCAATTAAGGACAGGCATGTGAATACAAAGGCGACACAATCAAGAACTCCAGAAAAGAACCGGTAATGAGATCGGGTTTGATCGATTTCAGAAGGAATAGAATCAATGCAGATTTGAGCGGATCTGTCTTTCAACAAAATAAAACGACCATTATCAACAACTCCATTGACACTACCGAGAAACAACCCACTAATATTAATATGATACTCTGAGGACTCTATCGTTATCATTTCGCAATCCAACAATGGAATATCTATCGTTTGACCACAGAAAAGCACTACTTCCATTGTTGTCAATTTCCCTCTTCGAACTGCATAATTGAAAATAAAAATAATGTGATCTGGGGCGACATACCGGCCGTCATAAAAATAAGCATTTCCATGACTTGAGATATTGACTGGAATTATTTCAGATGGAGTTAAAGAAAACCAATTTTGAGTGCAGTTAAAATCATCGTTCATATCGCTGTTACCATGGTTACAATACACCGCGAAATCAATCTCTTCAATGTGACATGCAGGGGTGCGTGTACCAGTGCGAAATATTTCTTCAATGCCTTGAACCAGAGTAACGGCATTTCTTATGTTAACATAACGAAGTGCAACCCAAAGAGAATGGTCATCAATAGATATGCGATACTCAAATTGACGTGGATCAGATTTGACATATTTGCTAATCTTGGCGCGCAAACACAGACTAGATGTTGCTTGTCCCTTGAACATGACGATGACCTGCTGTTGCTTGCACTCCCATGTGTCAATTAAGTCATAGCTGTGTTTAGTGCCATTTTTTAAAACGCATTTGTTATTCTGTAACGCAAATCCAAACGAACATACGACAGGTTTGCATTGTAGGGATTCCAGATCGGGAGTTTCTCCAGGTGGACAAACAAAAGACGGGTCAGATGTGGAGTCTTTAGTGCTAAAGTCCCACATACTAACAAGACCTGGTTGGTTGGGAATTAATACTTGAACATATTCCCTGCATACGTTCTCATCATGATATTCCTCGCTGCATATTTTACAATGTGGATTCTTGTAGAAATATGACTGCGGATCACCAAAACATGATATGCTTATCGGGTAAAAGTAAGACCGACAAGCTGTTTTAATTGTGTCATTTTGGAATGATTCGGGACATTCCGGATAATCACGGCACCGACGAGATATTACGCGTGTATTTCTCTCATGGTAACAGCGGTCTATCGTAGATTCATAACCCCAAGTAAAAATATCATCTGGCTTATTCATGTGACATATTGCGCAATACATGTTCTGGTAGTTGACACCCTTCGGATCATAAACATGCATTGCATTGGTATCTTCCGACATACAACGTGATTTGATGTATGGTTCCTTCCAAGATCGAGGACACCGTGTCACAAGATAAACTGATCGACGCTGTGAAGTTGAGTAGTCATAGACATCGATGCAATCATATGTGTCTCTGTCAGGGATAATTCCGTGAGATACGTCATGCACACCTTGACACGTACTGTCGTAGTCAAAACAACAATCACCAAAGAATGCACAATCAATATCACATTGGCAAATAGTGAAGTCATCGTGATTGCATCGACCATCGCAGCTACTATGGGATGTCTTATACATGCTTGTGCCATTTATTATCACAGCCGGTTTATCATCAGTGATTAAGTCTATAACATGTAAAAAATTACGATATTGGTAAAACGAAGTTTGACAGCGTGTCACATGACAATGTAATGATGAATCACCTTATTTAAATTATATTTTGTTTTGTTTATTTCCGCCGGTGAAATTGATACTCATAGATATAAAAGTATATTCAATATTAAAATGAGAGAGCCAATCTTACACCGTGGCAGCGGTAGTGAACATGTTCAAAACGACATTGTCTCATTTCAAACTTGTATTTCTACATGCATACTGAATTATACGGCCGAGCGCACACAATAATGCTGTTTGGGCGCACTACAGTTTTACTATGGCAAATTTAACTGGACACTCTGCTTTACCTCATAATCAATATTTATTCTCATCTAGATTTAGGTTTCAGGTACTTTAGTGATTGAGGGTGCCTACTCTTTCTAATTATGTAAGAAGCAGATCTTTTGACAATATTAAAAGCTCGTCTTCAATGAAAATATAATACTATGATGGTGTGCCTCATTTCCACATTATAAAAATAGTTTCTGTGTTGCAGGGCTCGAATCTTTTTTTTGGCGCTAACCATTCGGGCGTGTAACTCTAAAAATTTACACGCCCGACAGCACCTTTTAGCGACAAATTAAGTTTATGGTACAGATATGCGCGAAGCGCGCGAAAATATTGCCATATTGGGGCTAAAATTGTGAAGGGGTCTTTGGTGCAAAATTTTAATTTTAGGCTAAATGGCCAAATAAATATGAGCATCAAAATTCCACACGCCAGTCGGTGTGTACTTTCAGAAATTTACACGCCCGACAGCAAAAGTACACGCTATTGGCGTGCGGGCGTGTGTAAAAATCGAGCCCTGCTGCGTTGAGATTATGAGAAAATTTTGGGCAAAAATCACATCATACGTGACGTTTGACCCCAAATAGGTCATGTCAAATGTAAAGGCTGAGGAAGTAGATCTTTTGAGTAGAGACCTTGGAAATAATTGCCTTTTCTGAAAAATGTAGGCTCAAAATTCTGCCAAATATAACATAGCAAAGTGATGCCACGTGCACACATGCATTGATATCAGGCAATGACTATAGGGTTTTCAAATATTTTGGGGTCAAAGGTCATTAAGGGGTCACAACACGGCAAGAAGAAGAAGAATATTTGGGTGACGATTACTAACATGCACTTACCACAAAAGCAAGTGATTTCAACTAGTTCCAAATCAGTACAGCTCCCATTCACCAACCAATCAATCACCACATCCGAACGATATTGCGAACCATCCAGTTGCAAAGTTCCAATAAAAACAGTTGTGGAATTCAACCCAATCTTGTTATGTACACTACTTGCTTGAAGGTCCTCGCAATCGAAACCGTAAAAACGACAGGGTAAAAAATCGTTGCTGAAATCGATGCAAATTCTGCGCCATATACCTTTATCGCTTAGTTGAGCTTCCACGTAGTAAGTAGTCACGAAGCTATTATAGCTGTATGATGGCCGCAAAATCACATTTTGTATTCCGTTCATGTCACTCCATCTCGTGTCTGTTACAAATACAGCATATAAAACACTTGTGTGTGATGATTGAATTAATTAAGTGAAAAGTATTCTCGGAGTAATATTTGGAGTACACATACTTACTTTACAAGAGATTTAAAACCTTTATACGAGGGTCGGTATGGTGTACGAACTCCACAAATTCCCGTTTTTTAATGCGCACAGTTATGTTTTAATTCCCCTTTTTTAAATTCTTCCCTTTTTGAATTTTCCATTTCTTGTTAATTCCCCTTTCGTTTTAATTCCCTGGTTTATTTTGAAATTCTCCAATCTGTCTTTAATTCCCTCTTCTTTATTCTCCCATTTGATTTTAATTTCCTGATTTGTTTATTTTTTATTTTATCCCCCATTTTATATTAATTCCCCGAGTTTATTATTATTATAATGCTGGTCTGAGGACACGTCTTGCATATCTCATTGCGCGTTCTGAAGACGAAAGAGAGGATTCAGGCGTAAAGACACAGTTCTACTCCAAGCAATAGCACCCTGGGGGAAGCACAAGCGTTTCATAGACTTAAGGATGAAAGATGAAAGGTACGGGCATAACGAAGCTTAGATAACAAAATGCACTTAAAGGGGCACTTCGTGATCCACAGCCTCATCCCCCCACTTTTCTAAAAAAAAGTTGAGATTTTTATATCGCTGGAAACCTCTGGCTACATAATGTTTATGTACAAAATATCTCTTGCAGATTAATTCGTTTAGCTAAGATATCGTGAAATTTGAATTTCGTTCTGGTGCACCAGAACGAAATTACAACGCATTGTCTATGGAGCAGCGTAATACACATAATCATGCATAACTCGCGAACGCAAACTAGGAATCAACTGAAATTTTCGGAATAGGCTTTTTTCGTGGATATGTACTAAAAAATGTCATAAAAAGAGGATGCTAGGATCACGAAATACTCCTTTAAAGGCGGATTAAATTTTGATGAACTTGAATGGCAGATTTCTTGGTTACTCGAATATCAAGAACAACATGATGCTTTTGAAGCAATATTTTATATTAGATATTAAAGAACACCGCCTTACTATTAGAGCATATGATAGCAGCATCCATTTCGTCACAAGCACATTCAACTGTTATCTCCTGGACAGTACATTCATTCAGCGATAATGCATTGTGGCACTGTATAGACATAATCTTAGGTGGTGCTCCATCTTCAGAAGGAAGTTTTGTGCCTGCAATCGCCCATCGGTATCCCATATGACGACATACTAATTCGGCTTCTGCTCGGGTCCATGTCGCAGTGCAGATTCTGCCCCAGGAGTTATAACCATCAAAAGCCTCAACTACCCGTCCTCTACCAAAGTCTCTGCCCAAAAGTCTGAATGCGAATATCTCATCTGTACAATACATCGAAATGGTAATTGCATTAATATTAATAATAATATGCAGTCTTTTGTCTTATCATTTGACACTGGCATAGTATACTAGTGTCAACACATGTGGACTATCAGTTTAGCTACCCTCTGTGAGGAATTACTCGATCTGTGTGAATTATATTACAAACTCGAGACTCGAGGCTCTCTAAAACCAGTATAACGTGGGTTTAAGCTAATCATTTTAAGTATCATTTGGGGGATATTTGGGTAAAAACTTACCTCCCAGACAACGTAAGCTTACTGCTGTTCTAGGATCACATTCAAAATTGGACTTGAAATAAGACAATATGTGCAGAGTCCCATTTCCAACTCCAAATCCCAGCGCCGTATCTGTGTAGTAAGACAACGCTGTACGGTAGCCTAAAAGTCGACAATAATACTTGGCATCGTCTGGGTCAAAGTTGATAGCATCTGGCGCCGTTTTGTCAAATAGTGACTGTGATGAACCACAGATTGGATGCCATGTTACATCAAATCGGCGTAGCTTTATTTCAAGTCTACCTTCATTTGGGGATATTCCGTTATGAAGTCGCAATTCATTACATATATCATCTGTAATAAAGGAGGTATGGGGAAATTATAAATTAATTATGTGTATTATAGTTCTGTGGATCAAAATTTAATGTACCCATCAAACACAAAACGTTTTCGACATCATTCGCAAAAGGTTACAAGAAAAATTAAAATGTCAGGTTATGTCAATGGTATATAAATGGTAGACAAATTATTATGTAGTGTGCTTTCATCAAGGCAGCTAAGCTAGCGCCCTAGTGCACTGTGTCATTGCTGCTCATGCACTGCTCAACCACACAATCAGAAGAATTGAGTGCATAGAATCATAAGAGCTGTGTCAGCTTCTAGCGGGAAAATAAGCCTCTGTGATTGCTTTTTCTCAAAACCTCAATTGTTCCTTTCATACGAACAGATTTTTTTACATTGAACGAAAGCTAACACTTCCCCCTAAAAACTCTTTTTTCATTAGGTCAACAGATAACGCAATTCAATGTTTACGTTTATAGCAAGGCGAATGTGGTAAATCTGTTGAAAACGACCTATCCAAGCACGAGTTTTAACCAAAATGTAGGTTTTAAAAGTCAAAACCTCAAGTGTTCCTTACAATTGTTTTCAAATTTTTTTATGTCATTAAATAAACAAGCACACTTGTATCGCCCATATTCTAGCGTCATTAGAATGATCAATGACCAATTTTCTTGCAAAAAGTTACTACTTTGTCATACGGTTGTGAATCCAATGAGCTGTAACTTTGCTTACAAATTGATATGTTTTCAAACGTTTGGTGTTTGCTGGGTATGTCTTTAATTCAATACGATTTTTACATTAAGGCGTGTCGAAAGGGAGCATGACTTAACTATGTTTGCACACAGATTGGGACAAATAAAGCTGACACACGAGACTGATGGTATGGGTTCTGTAAAGGAGATCCCACGTCTTCATATATTTACTACCTTGATTCAATTCCTATAAAACTCTTATACACTAAACATTTGCATAACCCGCTTTTTTGCCCATACGGAGAGTACCCATTTGTGGGTATCGTCTGGGCTCGATAGATCGCTCGTTTACACGGACACTATACCTATAACTTTCGTATAACTTGAACTTCATTTGCAAACGATTTGGAAATGACTAGTCTTTGAAGCGTAATTGGTATTTGAAGCATAGTTGGTATAGTTGGTCTTTGAAGCATAATCATAAATAAAACGGGAAACAAATCATCTTTTAAAGCTTAAAAAGTTTGTCTGTAACTTCTTTACCTTTCCATTCGCAAATGAATTTCAAATGATTACTACAATCATCAAATTGCCAGGTTCCACTTGACTGTTTGATCGTCACACAGTTGAGAGATTCATTCCATCCCACATGGATGTCAAAGTTGCTAGAAGTCGTAGAGAAAATTGCAAAAGAAATGGATGAAATCAGCCGCTGCCCTGGATATAACACAAAATCTAAATTGACTATTTAACATTATTCTTGGCTTGAGATTAAAATATTGTAAGTGAAGTAGGCAATTTTGAGGCCACGATAATTTAAAAATGGAAGTCTAGTATTACAATTTTCCCGGGTACGGGGTAACTACAGAGGATGATTTAAGTACTACCCACCACACCACTGGGTTTACTGTGCAGCAGGCGAGCAGTGTGAGTAACATGACACCACTGCTTTGCTATGCTGCATAGAAATGCATGGTTAAATTTGAATTTGTACAGTTATATTTACATAAAAAATCTTTAAATGTTATCTACAGAAGGTGTGAATTATCCTTCAAACACACATCTTTTATTCTGAAATCGACCAAGTAATAATGACACACACACACACAATTCTAAAACAACATCTTTTGCACAGAGTTCAATGGGATTTGAAAAGTAAAGTGGCAGTTGAAACTCTAGTGATAACACTTTCGCAGTGCATGATGGGCTTCCTTAACTCATCCTCTGGGGTAACTACCACATCCCCAGTTGCCCATTGCAACATACGAATGTTAACAAATATCTAACTTTGCTAATTTGCATTGATATTCAATGCGACTTTTTTACTCAAAGTTATACAAAATACTGAGTACTTTCATTCTTGACAAAATTAAGCCCACTTTTCTAGAAAACTTAAATACTCAGTGTAGTGCAAAGATAATTTTGATTAAAGGATCCATTAGCGTTCGGATTAGAAGTACAAGATAAGGGTAAGGATTAGAAGTAGGGTAGCATAGGAATATAGTTAGGTTTAGGGTTATGCATGTTAGGTGTAGGTTAGTCATATTTGTCCCATTACAACGTCTCAATTATAACTTACTTGTAAGTCATATTTGTCCCATTACAACGTCTCAATTATAACTCATGTGTAAGTCATATATGTGTCCCATTACAACGTCTCAATTATAACTCATGTGTAAGTTATGTTTGTCCCATTACAACGTCTTAATTATAGCTCACCTGTAAGTCATGTTTGTCCCATTACTGTAAGCAACTGTTCCATCGCCCCACACGAACCCATCTTTAGTCACTATATCGTCCAATCCTATCCAATAAGCTGCTTCGGTTTGATTTTCTAAATTTTCAGTTATTATATTCTTTAAAAAAAACAGAATTACAAAATTATCATAATTATAACATATTGGCAGATAGATGATAGGAGTCGCAGCAGACACTGTTGGATAGATGTTTTGATAGTTGTCACAGTTTATCACTTTGAGAAATGCATACTATGTTCAATGTATTGCATAGCAATTATTAATGAGTCACTTGCTGTGATCATTGATAATGTCATGACAAAGTTTTTTTTTAAATACAGGTGCACATTATGTGTCTGTCTGTTTGTTTGTTTGTTTGTTTGTTTGTTTCTTGTTTGTTTAACCATTATTGGACACACGTTTGGTTCGGGATATGACTAGGCTAAAACAAATTGCTAAGCCCATTTTTGAAAAGCTAACAATAATGACAATATTTTCTTTTAGCTCTTGAGTTGTTATTCGCAATGTTTCTATCACTAAAATTATTTGAATAAAGATTAACTTGTCGTAAAGAATAAAATAAGATTATAATATAATTAAAATAATTTAGTTAGAAACTGCCTTGGATTAATGTATATATCCATTTTTATTCTGAGAGTATATAATTGAGTCTTCCTTACATTTTCTAGTGGCGTCCCGATACTAACTAGGTAGGCTCCTATTTCTTCACACCTCGACTTTGCATCCCAATAATTTGATGGTGATGGATGACTTTCATAGCAGTGTCCCAAAAAACCCATTTGTATCACTGAAATACATCATGTGACATTGATGATAAATTAATAAACAAATCAAAGTGACATTATTTTTTCAGGATCTTACCTTCAAGCAGCACTATCCCACCGCACCGCAAGCTTTAATGTATGTTTTGAAATGTGTTTTCAAATGTATTACATTTGTATTTGGTTGATTCCAGCAAAACAAATGTTATTGGTGGAGCATATCATATCACGTGCCATACATGCTCTCTTTACAGGCATATCGTCAGTCTGCTGCGCTAATTGCCTAAGTCATTTTTTGTAATTTTGAGAACAAAGAACAAAATGTGGTTCAAGTATGCATGAGTTACGTAATCACCCCAATTATTTCGGATCATTCCCTTTCGTTTGTGTTATTAGCACTTATTCTTGTGCAAAGATTGGTGAATTATGTTTAAATGCATGCTCGAATCGAATGTTGTACATTATTCTCAAAATTACAAAACATGACTTTGGCAATTAGCGTAGCAGGCTGACGATATAAGTTTTTACTAGCAAGTCATACCGGGATAAGTTATGATGGTTTAAACAAAAGATAATACCGGGCAATGACGTGTCATGTCAAGTGGTCTATATGCACCTACTTTCGAACAGAATGTAGTACTTAAAGCTAAATTCGGCTTTACCCACGAACCACGTACTCGTAAATTGTATATTTCTTACTCATCGTAACATTTTGAAAACATGCGATATAGGTACCAAAAACTCTCCTGTTCTACTGAAGCTGTATCAGGAGGTTTTGTAACCACCGTGTTTTCACATTTACGATGTCGCGATTTGGAAATAACACCTCCCAGTCTCCGTCTAAATACCTAATTAACACCCGCAAAGCTCGCAATATTGTCAACTAAGCTCAAAAGGGACATCCTCGTGAAACGTTGTGCGAGTTATCAACAACAAGATAAGTAATTTAGAATTAAATTTAACGTGTATCTAGCGATCTAGAAATACATTTGGGTTACCCCAACAACGCAGGACGCCATTTTCACGATCAATTCTAGCGAGAGTGAGTTTAGCCAACCAAAATGTCGCCAAACCCGGAAGTTAAATGGATGCAAGAGAAACAAAACGGAAGAAAATGAGGCAAATATTATTGGTATTAATAAGGCAATTTATCTAAATCTGATCTTTTAATTCTACTCGGTTGTCACACCTGAAAAGTAACGTGAATTGGGTTATTTGGGTTGAAAAATGCAACAATAGAGGCTTTTGTAAATGTGACCGCCATACTGTACCTTGATAAATTTTGTAGATTTTCTTACCCCAAAATATCAATATTCAAATAGCTATAGATCATGAGTAAAATGAGTCACATAAATATCAAAATCCACAAAAAAATGTTGTATATGTAAGGCATGATGTAATAATGCGCTGACTGTGCGATATTAAAACCAAGGCTTGCATTAAATGACCACCTACATTAATTGACCAAAAAGCGCGTTTTACCACTACCAAACGTTACGGTTCGCTATCTCTAAGGTTCGCTATCTCTAAGGTTCGCTATCTCTAAGGTTCGTTATCACTAATTACGAAAAAGGTTCGCTATACCTAAGGTTCGATATCACTAATTTTGAAAAAGGTTCGGTATTTCTAAGGTTCGATATCACTAATTTTAAATAAGGTTCGCTAACTCTAATTTTAAATAAGGTCCGCTATCACTAATTTATTGAAGGTTCGCTATCTCTAAGGTTCGCTATCACTAATTTAAAATAAGGTCCGCTATCTCTAATTTTAACAATCCCGGTATCCCTAAGTATCGCTATCTCTAATTTTAAATAAGTTCCGCTATCTATAAGGTTCGCTATCTCTAAGGTTCGCTATCTCTACGCTATCACTAATTTCAAATAAGGTTCGCTATCTCTAATTTTAAATAAGGTTCGCTATCTCTAATTTTAAATAAGGTTCGCTATCTCTAATTTCAAATAAGGTTCGCTATAGCGGTCCTTATATAAAATTAGAGATAGCGGACCTTATTTGAAATTAGAGATAGCGGACCTTATTTAAAATTAGAGATAGTGGACCTTATTTAAGATTAGTGATAACGAACCTTAGGTATAGCGAACCTTAATCGAAATTAGTGATAACGAACCTTAGAGATAGCGAACCTTAATTAATTAGGGATAGCGAACGTGAAATAAAATTAGTGATAGCGAACCTTAGGTATAGCGGACCTTTATTGGAATTAGTGATAACGAACCTTAGAGATAGCGAACCTTCAATAAATTAGTGATAGCGGACCTTATTCAAAATTAGTGATAGCGAACCTTATTTTAAATTAGTTGATAGCGAACCTTATTTATAATTAGTGATATCGAACCTTAGAACTAGCGAACCTTATTCTAAATTAGTGATATCGAACCTTAGAAGTAGCGGACCTTTTTTTAGGTATAGCGAACCCTTTTCTCTATTAGAGATAGCGGGATTCTGATATCCATAGACTTTACACGTTAGTGATAGCGAACCTTAGAGATAGCGAACCTTAGAGATAGCGGACCTTAGAGATAGCGGGATGTCACCAGCATTGGTTACCATTATGTGGTTGCATGGGTTTTTGTAGATATAATATGTGACTTATGTTACGAGGTTTTGCCAATTGAAACAAGCTTTTAATTCTCTACTTACCTCTGATCTTGTCACAGTTCTCACCAGTCCACCCTGGATTACACAAGCAGGTGTATCGATTGGCGCCATTCTGACATTGCCCGTTGACACATGGGTTCTTGGCACAGTTAGTAATGGCTGTAAGAAAAAATAGTTTAAGACCTAGCGTCTGGTAAGCGTACAGAGCCTGTTCACAAATAATTGAAAAACATCATGGATGTTGTCTTACCATAACTGGGATTATTTTATTAACATGACTGTTTAACCCATTACAGGATTTACAGTAAAACTTAAGGTAGAACTTGTTTCATGCCAAAAAAGTAAACTCAAATACCAAAGCATACTGTAGAAGCTGCATTCACAGTATTGAAAGCAATAGAAAAACTATGATGGCACAACTTAATAGAGTTAGGGTCCCTAATGCAGATTGTGGATCTCATGGTGCAGACATCAATTTACAAATGCTATAAAACCCAAGCACACGTGTCCCGCGGCGCTGCACATCATAATTGAACCTTAGGCGACGAAAAAAGAAAACCCTGTTGGTGATTTTTTGGGTCATTTAAAAAAGAGGTTCGTCCGCCCGTAGAACAGGTTTCTTTTTTCGTCGCCTTATTGATTATTTTCAAATAAATATTTACAATCGGCACAGCGAACACCAGCATCTTGTTCATGCGTACATTCGTGCATGCCCCATTCATTATGATTACATTCATCCAGGTTACTTTCTGATCCTGTACACCAAATACCATTCAGCCATATCTGCCCAGAGCCCTGTCCAAAGGCACCGTTACGAACCGCTTGGGCAGCACCGTAGGGAAGTCCAAGTTGTCGGCAAACTACCTGGGCATCAGCTATGGTCCAGAAGTCATCGCAAACTGTTCCCCAGACGTTATGATGAAATACTTCCACTCGACCTTCGTTGCTGTTAGAGCTCCCAACAAGACGTACTAAAGAATTGGTCACATTAGCTTAAATGTTTAGAAAGGGAGAGTATTATCATCAGGATTACAAATGAAGATCTAGACAAACAGCAGTTTTCTTCGCCTCCTCCTTCTTCTTCTTCTTCTTTGGCTCCTCCTCCTCCTTCGTCTTCTTCTTCTTCTTCTTCTTCTTCTTCTTCTTCTTCTACTTCTTCTTCTCGCTCTTCTTCTTCTTCTTCATTAACTGCTTTAACACGGAGGAGGGGTCTGTTTTGGCGTCAAAAGGGCAATATTCAAAAATTTCCAATTTGAATGAGAATTAGTATACGGGATCTTATTATTCAAAATAAGATGGCGGTCATTTCAAGGTCATCAGAGTTCAACCAAATGTCAAAAGGGGTAAAATTCGAAAGTTTGTCTAATTTGAATGATATTATTTTATGATGTTGATATAATCCGAAACGTGATGAGGGTCATTTCAAGGTCATCAGAGGTCAACCAAAGGTAGCATTTTATAAGGCAGATTGTTATTAAACTTAGTGCCTATATTTGTTTTACGAACAGAAAGTCATCATGGGTAAATTCAAGGTCACATTTAGACTTCGTTCACGTATTTGGGGTTAAAGGTCATTAAAGGGGTACTACCGGTCCAAATCCAAATCCATTCAAAATGCTTCTTCTTCTTCAAGCAACATTTCAGGGTGACGCGGCTGACGCCACTTGCTCACATGCATTAACATTAGCCAGTGTCTATAGGGTGTTTACAAATTTTAGGTCAAAAGAGGCCTGAGACGAAATACCTTCAATTTTTACCACAAACAACATAGCAAGGTGATACCACAAACAACATAGCAGGATTACGCCACTTGCACACATGTATCAGCATTATCCAGTGCCTTTAAATTGTTCACAGATTTGGGGTCAAAGGTCATTAAAGGGTCACTTCTAGTCCGAGACGAAATAACTTCAAAATGTGTCTTCTACCATAAACAACATGGCAGGGTGTCGCCACTTGCACACATGCATTGACATTAGCTAGTGTTCATTGAGTGTTTACAAATTAGGGATCAAAAGTGATAAAGGGACCTTCTGGTCAAAAACTAGATACATTCAAAATGCTTCTTCTACCACAAACAATAGTGTCTATAGGGTTTTACAGATTTTGGGTCAAAGGTTATTAAGGGTTCACTTCCGGTCAGAAATATATATATACCTACAAAATCCCCTCTTCTGCAACCAACAACATAGCAGAGTGACTCTACTAGCACACATGCATTGACATTAGCCAGTGCCTTATGGGTTGGTCAGACATTTGTGTGTCGATCTACTTTATGATTTGATATTTTTGTCAATGCAGTGATCTCTATAATTTAGTACAAAATGCTTTAGTTTGGTACTATGCTTTATTTGTTTTACTCACTCTGTTCACAATTAGTTCCCGTGTAACCACCATCACACTGACAGGTGTATCCATTTATACCTTTTTCACATGTCCCTCCATTTTGACAAGGTTCTGTAGAGCACAGTTCAATATCTTGAAAAGTATAAAAATATGTTGTTATTTTTTATGTCGAGCATATCTAGGCATTAACAGCTGAAATCTAGGAGAAACTTCAGCCAGGCACAAGTAACCTGGTGGGGGAAGGGGGTCGCCGTAGATAGCCGGTCGGGGTATTTGTACAGGAATGGCAAGTGTAGCCGACAATCGGGCGTTACTCTGATTGGAATCGACTGTAACGAGGTCTTTTATCATGGATCATCTGCCTCTCCATTACCAGTTGGCCAGATGAACCACGGGGAGAGTGGAAATGTTTTTGGTCCTGCGTTGAATTGTAAGATCAGAGGGTGATTGGAATGTATGCTAATATACATGTCAAATATGAATTATAATAATTATAGTCAGGTTTTGAGTTCTTGACATACTGCCAACATATTTTTCTGATTCAGGTATCGTGCGGGACCCGTCTTTTCTTTAACTTGAGTCCATTTTGCAGCATCTTTTATTAGTAGTGGGTTAAAGAATGATGATGCTTCATATTTCTTAGGGAACCAGCTTATTTGATGCAGTATGCTCAGGAGATCATGCCACATCAAATAAGCTAGTTCCCTAAGAAATTTGAACCATCACCCTTTCTAAAAGGCTGTTTAACCTACCCCTACTTTTGTGATATGGTTTTCTTGTCAATGAAGTGTTCTCCGTAATTTAGTCGTAAATGCTTTTGTTTGCTACTTAGCTTTACCAGGAATAATAGACAAAGGGATAGGCATCCCAAGTTACGTAACCAAACCGGAAGATGTAGCCTAGGTCTAGACAATAGGCGCCATATTGTAGGAGGGTTAGAGTTCATAGAGGAAACGTTAAAGGTTAGTAGATTAGGTCACCCAGGCACATCACTAATGTGTTTCACGAGTTGTAATACCAACAAATATTACATTGATTTCTTAACATTCTTCCGTTTTTCTATTACTAAATATAAGTATAGTACTTAACAAACCATTCTTTGGTGAATCTATGCAATATGACGGTTATTTTTGAAACATCTATGAATCAATCTTAAACATCTTCATGATATTATTTTTTTGCGCATGGTCAAAGCATGCTCTTACGCTATCCACAGACTATCCGGTGGAAACTTCAAAGCAACGATTATGCTTTAATATTTACAAAATGTAGCCTAGGTCGAACAATAGCGTGACGTAGTTCCCGACATTGTTCCTATGCACTTTCACTCTCCTGGCTTTACTTAGGTTACTTACACTGTTCACAATTAGTTCCCGTATGAACTCCGTCACAATGACAGGTGTATCCATTGATTGAATTTTCACACGTCCCTCCATTTTGACACGGTTCAACAGAGCACTGTTCAATATCTTGTAACGTAAATAACAAAAAATATTTTCTTATAAAAAAGAAGGACTTTTTTGCTCCCCCTTTGAGCCAAAATGTTAATGTATCGAATAACGTCTTCTTCAACTCCTACCGGCATTTAATTATTAAGGACTTCTTATTTGTTTCATGTATTGTGAAGGACAAAATGATAACAAATCAAACATCGCGCTATTCGCCAGCGAAGTGGTTACATAACTCACGCTATATCACGCTCCTCACTCAAAAGCGTGATCCAGTTGTTATAGTGATAATCGGATTACACGTAACACTTCGCTGGCGAATTGGCGCAACTAACCAAGGAGTTTATATAGAAAGGAGAGGAAATGACTATGTAACGCTTATTGTTCCTTTGTGCCAATTGGAGTTCCCGACACGCTATTCATCGAGAGGTACCTTTTGTTCGAGACAAAGGGTTTCCGCCATTAAATCGGTAACTGACCTGACCAGCGTATTAACGCTATAATAGGCAGGCTACTGTCAATAAGTGATGAAACGGAAGTCACGTAAAAGCGCCTATACGAACGAGAGGTACCTTTTGTACTAGTCCATCCCAAGGGTGTGCGTGAGTTGTCGCATGCACACAAAACAAAGGTTCGCCTACAATTTACAAACCTATTGCAGCGCCCAAATTGGTTTGGGCGCTCATTTGAATATACTCAATGAACACGCTTTGCTCTACCATTTCGCTACGGACAGGTCAGCAGCATAGGCAAAGTGTGCGCTCTGTGTGGCGGATATAAGAATCTACACAAGTAAGTTGTCTATATTGTTTGCCAATAGGTCTACATATAAGGATTTGAAGTAATTATGATATCGCTCCTACTGTAGTATTTGTAAGGACATTAGCCGCGGTCCACATCGTGTTTTATTATGTATAGGCCTACCATTATAGTATTTTACATGAGCATCGCGTATATAGGAGTCTACCCTGCACACCGACATCGTCTGGCTAATAATTATTTGGTGCAGCAGAGACACTAAAATGAATACACGGGATCGATACACGTGAATTGCTATGCACGATTTAGATATCAGACGAAAATCTTCTGATACCGGGTAAGAAAATGATGAATATCTCCCGCAAATGATTTCGTCTCAAGAAACCAGATGTGGTCTCATACACTTGAAAATACGTGTTGAACAAATATGATAGTCGTTAGCGTGCGCTTTGAAAATTGGCCGTGCGCTTTGAACTCAAAATCTGACCAAAACTCTAGTTTTATATTGCGTTGGTCCTGTATGGACTACAGCGCGCAGCAGGCTATAGCTGCACTCACTACTCAAGTGGAGGCAGTATCACCATTGACAGCAATTTTGTATACTAGCTTACTCACACAGCGAGAAATCAATTACCCCGGCTATTGTCAGCAGCCTTAGTCAGGTCACTTCGCTAATTATGCATCTCATAAGGTCCGAATAAAATGACCATGGGTGGCTGTGGATTCAACCTACCATGGCGATTTCTACCATGAAGATATCGGGGCGATGTCATTGTGCCCTGGACCTCAAATGTGATATATTTGCTGATAACTCGAGAAGCATATAGCCATACTATTTCTGAATCAATCAATAAAGCAAAGCAAATCATACTTGTAGGCCTATAATACTATATTAAATATAATTGCGGACCAACCGATACAGCTCAATACGCCCAGTGTATGAATAAAAGCACCTAACAATAAAGTCGCCCAATTGAACAGTTGTATGTGTCAATCGCACGACTTCATTAATATTGATTGGCAACATTTTCCAGTTATGTCAGCGCTCAAATCGGACACAATAGTAACAATAGACTCTTCAGTGCGTTGCAACTAACCCTCGCGTGATATCGAAGGTCATAACAGATAATCTGACAACAATAGCCATCAATAAGCTGTTTCCAGTCCCGTCATTACACGGTCCCCGGTCTTATAGATGCAATGGAGATGGGTTGAAATCAATCAAAGGACGTGCTTTTCTGTTCATATTCATAAGTATTTCAAACATGCTGAGGTGAATGACACCCCAAACTTACTACTAAATACAAAAACTATTGACACCAAAAAACTTCGTGGCATGATCTCAAGGCAGAAACTTGTCAGCGAAAGAAGGGTTTTTAGAATTGTCAAAAGATTTGCTTTTTGTATAATTAGAAAGAGTGGCTACCATTTTCGTATTGTAAGCTTCATTGTATACCTTTAACGTACCGGAAACCTAAATTTCGGGTAAGGGAGAAGTACCGGAAACCTAAATTTAGATGTCAAGTTCAATTTGCCATAGATAAACTGCAGTGCGCTCGGCCGTATAATTCACTATGCATGTGGAAATAAATGAACAAGTTTGAAATGTTACTTCGCTTGAATCACTTCTCATTATATCATGCATTCTACTCTAAAAACATGAACGGGTATTTCTCTGAAAAGGTGTACTATTGGAAGATAGGCAAATATGAATTTGAAAATGATTATAAAAATGTTTCCTTTACATATCTGTAAGGATGTAAGTGTCTAGTGCATGAAAACAATATTTGGCGCAATCTTTAGGGCGCCCTCTCCGTCTCCGTCACATTTAGGCCAAAAAGGAAAAAAGGACAAAAAAAATGTTAAAACTCTTAATTATGAGTTTTATGGATAACTTGTAAGTTGCTTGATTCATGTTTGCTTTTTCATTTAAAAAAATATGATTTTGTACTTTCGTCATTTAGTTGGGACAATGAGAGGCAGGCTGTACGGAAAATGTCATGTCTGTTGGTATTTTTTTTATACAAACTTAAGTATATTCATAATTTTGCTTGAAATAACTAAATAAATTTCTATTGACATAGTAAACACATACAATATCAATTACATTTCCAAATAGTAAATTCCATGTTGTTTGGGTCAAAGGTCAAATAAAGGTCAACAACAATTGTGATGGAGATGACAATGCTGTGATGGAGATGATAGTGATGTGACGGAGATGATATTTCTACACAAATTCCTATAGAGAATCATCTCCGTCACAGACATTTGATTTCAGTAATGTTTTCACACTACTTGAAATGAAATTTATACAGATGAGAAGGTTTAGAATTTGTAAGCATTTTCTGATAAACTAAACTGGACTTCGCTGTATCTCAAGATCCGGTGATGTGATGGAGATGATGGTGATGTGACGGAGATGATATTTCTACACGAATTCCTATAGAGAATCATCTCCGCCACAGCAAATTGTGACGCCAACTGATGTAGCGGAGATGATGGTTCAGACATTGCTTACGATTAATAGCAGGGTTAAGCTTACCCACGTGTTTACATATCACCACAACAGCTTGTGGGACATATTCAACCATCATTATTTTCCGGAAAAATTCAATAATAAGACTTATATCAAATTGATCAGAAACGTTTGGAGATGATGTTGAATAAAGGTACGCGCGTGTATACTTGAAGATACCCTCAAAATTGGCAGGAAAAGAGTGCCAATGTGCACCTATTCCGGGTTGATGTTTTTCGTCGTCTGTAGAAGGCAGCGTACAGGGTCAAATTATTAACCTCTGATATTTGGTCTTCACCTCCAGCCGTTTTGATGCCAATGTGACGGCAATGATGCAAAACCAAGGGACAGCAATTTTTTGACACAAATTTTTGAATTATTCCATAAAATTGACTTTAGAAGTGGTTTTAAGCATTTAAACCTTCTTAGACATGATATTTACCCCAGTCAGTGGTAATTTTCACTTCCCACACTTGCTCACAAAAATACTACAAAATCTCACAAATTTGGTGTGTGACATCGGGACATGGGGTTTTCAGGGGGGTCGTCAGATATTGAAGAATTTTTTGACTCCAAGAGATTAATTTTTCCACACTTGATGTTCTTAACTATTTTTATACATACAAAAGTCCATGACTAAGCCAAAAAAAAAAAAAAAAATCCGCTTTTAAAACTTTTATGAGCGCCGAAAGTCGCGGGACGTAAAAGTTACCCTTTTCAGAGAATCACCCGAACAGTCTTGAAACATTAGCTCAAAACACTGGCTGTAATATATTGTATTTGATATATAAGAATAACATAACATTAACGAGTAAATGAATGAAAGATTGAAGGAATATGTATGAATGAATGAAGAATAACATAACATTAACGAATAAATGAATGAAAGATTGAAGGAATATATATGAATGAATGAAGAATAACATAACATTAACGAATAAATGAATGAATGAAAGAATGAATTAACTTGATGAATGAATGCATGAATACGATTGTCGGAGTTCTAGGTACACCAAATTATCTCAACGTATACATAAACAGCATCAACGCTAAAAGTATACAATTAAGCTTGCAATACGAAAAGTAATAATATCAACATGAACTACATACCTGTATACCTGTATCAATAAATATTGACATTAAACAACCGTGTATACATAAACAGACAACATTGTACACCTTGACAGACTTATCGAGGGAATGAAAGCTTTTAGAATACCGTACATAAGAAAAATGTGGAGAGACTATAGAGGGCATTAATGTGAGCGAGGCACAAAATCCTCACACAGAAATTAAAAATCGTGCCATAGCTGACAAAGCAATATGGATTTTGATACAACTTTCAAAACTTGTGTTATGCTCGTGAAATATATACTGGGACCATGTCAACAAATGAAGTGTCATAAGACGCAGAAAAAAAATCCGAATGCACATCCCAAATTTGGCATAAGCATGATAAGATACATTGTTTTGGAGTAATGGTCTTTTATTATTAAGCGGTAATTACTAGGAGCAATAACATAGACAAACACACCCCGATACACACTCCATTGTATTCGTGCAGACACACAAATTAGAGTTGGGTGTCTTTACCGCTGACTCTTGGATTTTTGTACCACTGGGCGTGGACTTACTATATACCCCAACTGTATTACTGTATTACCAAGCGATTTTGCATTTGTGTGTTGGGGCTGTTTGCAAACCAAACACACATAAATACCTGGATTGACATCTGACAGTGTTATAGCAAATCCCAAGTCATTTATGCTGGCGTCACTAGTAAATATCACCACTACGAAACTATCAGCAATAATGAAGTCTGATGGCTGGCTATACCCACTGTATCTACCGTATTTATAAACATCATCCAAGGTGCCAAATTGTAGGAAGTCACAGCATTCCTCAAGTATAAATGTATCAAAGTAAACTAAGATATGTCTTTCTTGAGTAGTGTTGAATGTCCATTGACAGACTGCATTATTACCATAATTCAAATATTCCAAGGAATATGACTCGTTGATACCAATGACCGTTATGTTGTTACTCCCACATTCTGTGATTAACACCAATGCAAAATATATATAATATATTTCAGTTCCAAATGTGAACCAGAGGAGCAAGGTGAAGTTGAGAAGTCGAGATTAGAGATTAGACGTTCGTTATTACGTTGAATATTAGAGTTTTAAACATTTTTCTGCATTGATCAAATCACATAGAGTAATTTGAGACTTTTTTTGGACATTCAAAAATGTTGTCCAAATAATTAGCCCAATTTCAACCTAAAAATCACTTTTTGGATATTCAAATATTTTGGGCAAAAATGTCAACATTTTAATCTCTAATCTCGAGCCAACTGCACTATGCTACAAGTGCCGCCTTAACTGTAATGCTCACCACGTATGAGGTCATCGACATACTTCCATACCCGGGAGTTTGTATTTCGGGAACCCAACCCCAACAAAATATAAAAGGTATTATTTCATTTAATGTACTCGTAGTTTGTGATGTGAATTCATAATATGAGTCAGCTCTGGCCTAATGATATATCCTAATACTCTGCATTTTAGGGGATTTGTCGGTGGTGCCCTCTGCGTTTACCGCGATCGTCCAACATGTATAACTGTGCGGTATCAAGCAGGGTTAAGATAAATGTTTTTCAAAATTCTGACTTTTAAACGATTGTAATGTAAATGTTAATAAATTAACATACCCTGCAAAACCAAGCTTTCGGGTGATGTATGTGTTAAAAAATACTATTGGAGGCAAGGTTTATGCTATGTTACATTTAATAAGTAAGATTGCGAGACTCCCAGGTCTGAGAGGGCGTCCGCGTGTGTAGGTGTGTTTTATCAGAGAGACTCGCAGCAGATACGGTAAGTTGGTGGGCGTCAACTCTGCCATGGGCGGGGAGAATGGCCTCTCCCTGAGATTATACATCTGTGATCATCGTGCCAGCGCTATATAAATAGCAAATAAACCTTGTAAAGACTTCACAAAAATGAACATAACCATAACAAATACACCTATATAGCTTCAGAACTGTTGATCGTATTCACAACATTTTGGAATCTTCGTTATTTCGCCGAATAATAATAACTAGTTTTTTATATCGATCACATGTTCTTTTCGCTTTGTTTTTGAAATATAGCCACAGAATTTATATTCTGGTCTGTTTGTCATAGCCACATATTTCATATTCTTCTCAGATTATTTATTCTCTGATATATTCTTCTCTGTATTTAAAATATAGCCACATATTTTATGCGAGATATGAAATCTATTGATATATTTCAAAACAGAGCGAAAAACAGAGCGAAATAAACAAAAAACAAAGCGAAAAACAAAACGAAAAACAGAGCGAGATATGAAATCTGTGGCTATATTTCAAAAACAAAGCGAAACACAAAGTGGGATATAAAATCTGTGGCTATATTTCAAAAACAGAGCGAAAAATAGAGCGAGATATGAAATCTGTGGCTATATTTCAAAAACAGAGCGAAAAACAGATTGAGATATGAAATCTGTGGCTATTTTTCAAAAACAAAGCGAAAAACTAAGCGAGATATGAACTCTATGGCTATATTTCAAAAACAAAACGAAAAACAGAGCGAGATATGAAATATATTGCTACATTTCAAAAACAGAGCGAAAAACAAAGCGAGATATGAAAGCTATTGCTATATTTCAAAAACAGCGAAAAACAGAGCGAGATATGAAATCTGTGGCTATATTTCAAAACCAGAGCGAAAAACAGAGCGAGATATAAAATCTATCGCTATATTTCAAAAACAGAGCGAAAAACAGAACGAGATATGAAATATATTGCTATATTTCAAAAACAGAGCGAATGACAGCGTGAGATATGAAATGTGTGGCTATATTTCAAAAACAGAGCGAAAAACAGAGCGAGATATGAAATTTATTGCTATATTTCAAAAACAGAGCGAAAAAAGAGTGAGATATGAAATCTGTGGCTATATTTCAAAACCAGAGCGAGAAACAGAGCGAGATATTAAATGTGTGGCTATATTTCCAAAACAAAGCGAAAAACAGAGTGGGATATGTAATATACCGTTTTCACATAATTGCGCCCCATGAACAGATGAATGTGTGCCAAAAATTTATCGCTAGCCAAGTCACATTTCGGCTTGCCAGAAAATGCTTTCGCCTTTTTCGCTTGCCATTTTTTCTCTATCACATCATTTTAAATACAAAATAAGAACTCATACAAAAAGTTGAATGTGACATTTGAATATCCGATATTATATCTTCCTGCATGCTTAATAAGTTGCAAACAAATCATGTACCGTAAAACCCCGTCTACAAGCATACATAGTGTTTTTTATGAAAGCTAAATTAATTCGAAGGCAGCGTAAATATACCAATACAATAGATTGGTCTTAAAATAATACTTGTTTGTATATACTTTGATCCGTAATTTATTTGCTCATACTCCATAATGGCACCTGGATTAATGTAGCTTTCATCAGAAGCACTCTATATGCTTGTAGACGGGGTTTTATGGTACTATAGTTCTGCTCTTTGCTTGGCTCAATTTTTACGGGACACGCGGACCCGCATCGTAGGAAATTTGCTGGCCCGCGCATACTTTCACGGGTATTTGACCCCAGGTATTTGACGCAAGGACGTGCTTTATTTCGAGCGCTGCTGATAGATCACTGATTCTATGGCGAATTGGTATGAAATGTTGGTAATTTTGTACAGGAAATATACAAGACAATATACAATTTCACCAGAGAAAATTTTTGTGCAACTTTTTAAGTTTGAATCTATTAAACTTACCGAGGTTACCGGTACTTGCACCACATTGGTTCCAAATGAGCAATGCAAGCAATGGCAGAATCCTCAGGATACCAGTCATAGTTTTCTATATCAATACTATAAACATCATTTTATGTTTCTTCTTCTCTTCACGATACTGCCCCTGCAGATCACTCGATAGAAAATGAAGGGTTATGACAAAACAAAACAAGCAAACAATTATAAGTGTATTTTTACCGATAATAACGTATTTTATTAAAATGTCAAGTTTATATCATTCCAAGGACATTAAACTTTATAAGATTTATTTAATATTAAACTGTCAATTTCAAGTTAATAAAGTATTTAAGTTAATAAAGTATTAAAGTTCTTTTAGACTTTTAAAAGTATTGGAGACGCACCATTAGATATTATCGGGGGGGCTAGGGAGTTTTTGAAAACAAACAAACAAGAACAAAAGCCTCACTGATGAGTAAAAAAAATTCTCCCTATCCAACTCTGTATAAAGGTATGCATTAAAATTGAAAAAAAATCAATTTTTTCGAAAAAATTCAAGACAACCTCGCCGCCAAAACAAATTGCCTCCAAATCAGCGAAAAAGAATCGCCACCTTCGGTGGCAAAAAACAAACATGCATATTAAACTGTCAATTTCAAGTTAATAAAGTATTTAAGTTAATAAAGTATTAAAGTTCTTTTAGACTTTTAAAAGTATTGAGACGCACCATTAGATATTATCGGGGGGGCTAGGGAGTTTTTTAAAACAAACAAACAAGAACAAAAGCCTCACTGATGAGTAAAAAAAATTCTCCCTATCCAACTCTGTATAAAGGTATGCATTAAAATTGAAAAAAAAATCAATTTTTTCGAAAAAATTCAAGACAACCTCGCCGCCGGAAAACAAATTGCCTCCAAATCAGCGAAAAAGAATCGCCACCTTCGGTGGCAAAAAACAAACATGCATAGCATTAGCATACCGGACCGAGTAAGTTTAAATTAATTTGCATTACGTTCACTTCATCGTGCCAATGATAATAGATGATATAAAGAACAATGCCCTGCAAAAATACCAATATATAGAGTTTGGCATGTTCACTGATAAGTTCAATGGCATTGGTAATGACAGTTATAATAATACAACGCACAATCAACGTAAACAAATACCGAAATACAAACAGTTGCAATAATTAATTTTATTATTATTTTGAATCAAGATAAACTCAATGCAGTGAATATCTGACAATTTCAATAAAATGGTGGTAAGATGGAGCTAGATGGATACACGATACTAACCGGCACCGATGGGTTCAATGCCCGATCATGGGTACGAAATTTATCAATGTTTCACCACATGTAAAGTGGCTCATTGGTTATTTATGAAAAGGGGTGGACACATGGTACTACTAGGCCCTGTACTAGGAACCGAAACCCTCCCCCTCTATGGATTTTTGGAGACAACTTTTTTTGGAAACCTTACCCATAATCTTCAACCCAGTACAAGCTTTAATAACGGGGGACCATACATTTGTATGAGAAAGAAATCCTACCATCAATCCAAATTCCGGTGTTATTCCAATCCACATTTTGCTTCACCGGGTCGCCCTTGCTTGGTCGCATTTGGAAGAGAGGCTTCACGAAACCGTAATAGGTACACATTTAGTACTTTCTGTCAATTAAGTATGGCTTATTCTCTACATGTCAATCTTTAAATCATTAGCATAGTCCTTATAATAACGGGGACCGCCTTGATGAGTAAATGACAGCAAACCAGTGAAAAATACCCCAAAACTCGGTCAGTGGAGCTCCGCCCGTACATGTCAATAGCGTCATTATCGATTGGATTAGTCGGCCGTAGCGGACAATTCGATCGCTCATTGGATTAATAATATCACTTGGTAATAAATTTGCATTGGACAATCTATTACTACTGTATAATGGTTTAGTACTGCATATCTCGGTTCAATCTTCACTAAGCGGCTCGAGTCAATAATTACACCATATTTGCAAAGAAAATAAGATAAGAAAGTCTCACAATGATTTCAAATTGCTATTAAAATGCCATTATGTGGGATTCTGGCGCCCATTTTGAAAAAGCGCCCTCACCCTTTACCCAGGGTCGACATTTTTTTATTTCAATTCCCATATGGGTAAGGTTTCCAAAAATCCCTAGAGGGGGAGGGTTTCGGTTCCTAGTACAGGGCCTAGTAGTACCATGTATCCACCTGTCCACCCCTTTTCATAAATAACTAATGAGCCACTTTACATGTGGTGAAACATTCCCTCATTTCTAATAACATTCCCTCATTTCTAATCTTTAGTTTTGGTTTCTCTTTTGTTCAGAAACCAACAATCAAGGGATTAAAAAGTAGAGTAGATCTGGTCTGCAATCATAACACTAGTGGGAGGACACAGTATAGGGTATATAACCAGAAGTATACAATCATGGAGCTATTATAAGATGGAGAGGAAATAGATTACGTAACGCATTGAAACCTTGTGCCGATTTGAAATCTGACAAGCTATTCAGCGAAAGGTACCTTTTGTTTGGGACAAAGGGCTTCCACCATTAAATCGGTAAGCTGACCCGACAGTGTATTAACGCTTTACCTAGCAGGCTACTGTCAATAAGTGATCAAATGCAAGTCGCGTGAAAGCGCTTAATGGAATGAAAAGTACCTATTGTTATACATAAACCCAAGGGTGTGATAGAGTAGCCGTAAGCACAAAAGGCACACATTAGCCGCTAATGCATAGTTCGTTGTCACCCCACTGACATTAGGTGCTTCATTTAAATAAATTGAATGCGCCTGCTGAATGATTACACATCATGGCTGCCATGTCTATAATGGTATTAAATAGCTACGTCCCGGGAGCTACGTATACATGTAACATAATAAGTATACCGGTATAGGCCTATATAAAAGTTGTTTTACAAATTGAGATTTTATTTCATTTTATTTTAAGAAGGAGAATGTCATAATCAGTGGCGTACTGAAGGGGGCAGCTCTTCTGAGAGAGATCTTGGGAGGGGATGAGGTTGAAGGAGGGGATATGAAGAATGAGAGGGGACTGGAGGAAGAGAGAAAGAGGAAGAAATAAAGAGAAATAAATAAATAGACGTAAATAAATAGACAGGTAAGGAAAATGATAGGAATGAGAGGGGACAGAACGTAAGAGGGGATGGAGAAGGGAAGGGAGATAAGAAGAGGGAGTGATACTTTAGCAAGTACAGAGAAACACACACACATAGGCCTAACACTAACAGCACTATAGGCAGCCATTCGATGATGCCAATGCCTTTATGCGTTACGTATTTAAAACGCCCACTCAGATATATTTTACACCTGCCAAGCACAAGTCATCCAATTTCGAAAATTGGACGTTGAATGTACACTCTCATGAATATTGATTGGCATCATATTCCAATATGTCAGCGCTCAAATCGGACACAATAGAACAATAGACCATTCAGTGCGTTGTATACAATAGCCTATTGTGGACGACAGCTGATGCTCTCTGTCGAAGATGGCATATTACACTCACGAGTTCTAGGCCTAGAAATCATATACATGCGCGTATATTGAAGGATGGGGTGTGGTGGGGGCTTTGTTTGTTTGTATGAAACATAAATGATGCATGGAGATGATTTTATTATGAATTAGTTTATTATCCCCGAGAAGCACAACCCATACCTCTTTAAGAGGGGGCTCCCCTCCCTAAATAACCACCTCTTCCCTAAGTGACTCCTTCTTCCACCCCCCACCCCTCCTCCTCCTTCCCTACATTCGATATCTTCATCTCGAGCTCTCCTCACCCTTCTCTTTCACTTCCAATGCTCTCTCACATCTGTTTCTCTTTCTCCCGGGTCCCGGCCCATACCCCCTTGCCCCCCCCATACACACACACACAATCTCTTCTCCCTCTATCTTCTACTTTTGCAGTAAAATTGCTTCAGTAAAGGTCTTTAGGTTATTAGAGGTCATATGATGGCCTTCCATCGATTCTGGTACATGAGATTAAGGACATGAATCGATTTTGTTTATAGCGCCTATACAATTACAATAGTGGCCCCTTTTGTAATGTCGAATGCAAATATTTCGATGGTCTATATTTTTTCACAGGTGAAATAGCCTTGGCTTATTCGATTTTGTAAACCACGTCTTTCAATGTAGATTACCATGCTCGATTTCTCTCCTCGTGAATATTGCACTGCGAAATTTAAACATTTCTTTTGTATACTTAGAGTAGGTAACTTCAAACCAAATGGAGAATTTTTTTCTTCACACCACTATAAGAAACTGAAACCAAAACCAAAACTGACTGACACAAATGTTCAGAATTTAACAAAAGGTAGAAAGAATGAGTTCGATATCTTATGATTCAAGTCGTTCATTGAGGACAATAAAACCACATAGTTGACCAAAACCAGAACCAAAGCTAAAATTAAACATTTGAAATGACGTCAATAGTAAATTTCGTATCCGTGTTCAATTGAACCCATCGGTGCCGTTTAGTATCTTATATCTAGTTTCATGTATTTTATTGAAATTGTCAGAAATTACCTTGATTCAAGAAATTTGGATTTTCTGTTCTCAAGTTATGAAACTGTTTTCTACACTAAGTTGTGCCGTAACTTGACAAATATACTTAGTTTTCATGTTCATATATTAAGCTTTTGTTTACGGGTCTGATTGGGAGTTCAAATATAGTGCAAATGAAAGCCAATTTTGAACTTCCGATCAGTGAACATGATTATATTGGTATTTTCGCAGGGCATTGTTCTTTATATCATCTATTATCAAACTACTGTTTTTAAAACTACAAGAGTTCATTGGCTACCACCTGTGATTATCGTTTGATAATCTTGATCATTTATTTACATGTACTATGGTGTTTGCTATCTGGATATACCGTAAAACCTCGTCTACAAGCATATAGTGTGCTTTTTTATGATTGCTAAATTAAAACGAGACAGCTGTAAATGTGCCAATACAATATTATTGCTCTTAAACTTTTTTGTAAATCTGTATTGTCATGAAATCGTATAGGCCGCCTAAATCATCATCATTCCCAAACTTCTCATTTTATAATAAATAATTATCAGTATTTAGGCTTAAATGATTATATTAATATTATTAGGGGCTATCATTTTCTTTGGAGGAGGTTTCAAATATACGTTCATATCTTTTGGGGAAAAAAGTCATAATTCAATTTTCATGAAGCAAAATGTAGGAAGTCACAAGATGACAACAGATAAAATGTTTCTTTTTCAAAAAGACCGGCCTAATCTGAGACTAGCAACCTCAATTCACGTGCTGTTGTGGTTCCTTTCCATCGGCTTTCATTTATCTCAGAGATCATTTATTCCATATGAATTTTGCCTATCAAAATTGTATAGAAAATAAACTAAATAATACAATAATAAATCGTCTGATTACCCCATTAAAATCAATACATTTTTGTGACTATCTACGAATTATCGTTAGCTTATAGTACAAAACCACATATAAACCTAAAATGCCACTTTTTGGTTGTACAATAATGGGTCATAATTTCAACTAGTCAATTCACGTGGCTGTGGCTGGATCATTGGAATTATCTCCATTTATATATCTCCATGCTTAGAGTAGGTAACTTCAAACCAAATAATTTTTTGCTTCACACCACTTATAAAAAACTGAAACCAAAACCGAAACTGACTGACACAAATGTTCAATTTTTACCACAAGGTATAAATAATTAGTTCGTTATCTTATTATTCAAGTCGTTAGGCAGGACAATAGGAAACCACGTTTTACCAAAATGTCAGAACCAAAACTAAAATTAAACAATTTGAAATGAGGCAATGGTAAATTTCGTTCCGTGTTCGGGCTGACACGAACCCATCGGTAGTTTAGTATGTATATCCATCTAGCTCCATCTTACCACCAAATTGAAATTGCATAGATATTCATTACATTGAGTTTTTCTTTATTCAAAATAATAACAAAATTAATTATTGCAACTGTTTGTATTTCGGTACTTGTTTACGTTCATTGTGCGTTGTATTATTATAACTGTCATTACCAATGCCATTGAACTTATCAGTGAACATGCCAAACTCTATATATTGGTATTTTCGCAGGGCATTGTTCTTTATATCATCTATTATCAAACTACTGTTTTTAAAACTACAAGAGTTCATTGGCTACCACCTGTGATTATCGTTTGATAATCTTGATCATTTATTTACATGTACTATGGTGTTTGCTATCTGGATATACCGTAAAACCTCGTTGCAAGCATATAGACTGTGCTTTGGGGTTTATGAAAATCTAAATTCTTAACGAGAGATCTGATTATTTTGACTCAATTACAATTATTGGTCATATTTGGCACAGTAGTAGTTGCATTGTATATGTTTGTATCCGGTATGCTAATTTGCTCATCCATAATATTATAATATTGTCCGAAGGTGGATTTTTTGCTTTTGGAAAGCAATTTTATCCGGCGGACGAGGTTGTCTGTATTCAATTACGTTTAGTCTTTGAACATTCCCATGGGCACCTACTTTTTCACTCAAGCAGTGATGTTTTTTCTCTATATCACTTATTTAAAATCTTTGTTCTTCTCCCATTCCTTTTTTATCCAAGGCGGTTGAATTTTGTTTTTTCAAAAACTCTAGCCCTCCTAGCCCCGATAATATCTAATGGTGCGTCTCCAGCCTCATCCCAGAAAGGTCTACGCAACCTCAATTCACGTGCTGTTGTGGTTCCTTTCCATCGGCTTTCATTTATCTCAGAGATCATTGTATTCCATATGGAAATCTGCCTGAGGCTATTGTTTTGGGCCGAGAAAATAAATAAATAATACAATATAATAAATCGTCTGATTACTCGGATTAAAACAATACATTTTTGCTGCTAAATTTACGAATTATCGTTACGGAGTTATAGTCAAAATCCACATTTAATGTAAAATGTCACTTTTTTGGTTGTACAGTCAGGGTAACAATTTCAACTTGCTCCCATTTAAAAAAATGCTGGCAAATTGTTTGTGTAACTGACACAAATCAGCAATAGAATAGTTTAGCCTTTGTACTGAGTTCACCTACTAGAATGCAGATCTCACACCACCAAATAAATCCGCATAGAGATATGTACTAAATTTGCCTCAAGAAACTTTTTTTCACAGGAGCGACTCGGTTCTTAGCGACAGCTACACGTTAAAAAATATTTTACTCAGTGTGGGAAGTAAAGCGTGTTGAGTAATAAGTTGAGTAAATATTTAGCCAACAAAGTGCAAAGCACGAATTTCCGTATATCCTCTCATCCGAGTAAAGCCGTGAAAATCATGTTGAGTAAAGCTCATGTTCAACGCTGGAACTGCCTTTATTGACGCAGTGACATGGTGAATAGTTACTACCATGCGTCCATTATAATCGTATAAACATCGCGAATGTCGACCCACGTTATATACTTAGCGGAGTTATCAAGCATTACAGACTTGTAATGATCTGGGGTTTAGGAGAAATGACTAGCCATTCTTAAAGGTGAGAGCTGATTATTTTGATTCGTAGGTTATGCAATTATTGTGCCATATTTGGCACGATCAAGTGCATTTAAACTTACCCGGTCCGGTATGCTAATGCTATGCATGTTTGTTTTTTGCCACCGAAGGTGGCGATTCGTTTTGCTGATTTGGAGGCAATTTTTATCCGGCGGCAGGTTGTCTGTTTTTCAATTTTAATACATTACCTTTATACAGAGTTGGAAAGGAGAATTTTTTTCTCATCAGTGAGGCTTTTTTTCAAAAACTCCCTAGCCCCGATAATATCTAATGGTGCGTCTCAATACTTTTAAAAGCCTACGTAGGGAGTTCAAATATAGTTTATTAAAAAAACTTTTTATTAACTTCCGAAATTGACATTTTAATTAGACAATATTAACTGCGCACCATCTATTTTGATGTCATTGTGTGAAATTGGAGCTAAATTTTTTTTCATCATTAAACTACATTTTTTAATAAAAATTACAGTTTTTGTAGGCAAAATGATTATTCGTATTATTTGCTGGAAATTTTCTTTGAGGGGGTTCAAATATTTATACCATGATCTCATCCCTTTTAATAATGGGCGAATCCTGACTACATGACGTCATTAATTTTGGATACAGGGCATTTTGCTATCCATATTCCGGGGCCCCTTGATTAATTGATTAATTTAACCGTTGACTGCGGTACTGTTGATTTTTACAAAATGACTGATTTTAATGCAATTTATTTTTCAAATCGTGACATTTCTGATAATAAATTTTCATGAAACATGATACTTTCCAATAAAATTATAAGCATGACTGCGTTTAGCCCTACGTGAAATAAATTGACCAGTGTAACAGACTTAACCCAATGTAATCAGATTAGCTAATCATGATCCCTGAGTTGCATCAATCAATAATTGGTCATAACGCAACGTAGTACAAACGATGTTTACAAGATGGATTCTCCTTTATTTATTAAAATGGATGGTTCTACCATTAGGGTTTACACCCGGTAGTAGGTTTTATAAATGTGATTACAATTTTATTGGCTTAAAATCAGAATTTTCCGTACCGTACGTACCGGTGGCTGACAGTAAAAATAAGAGCTCAAGTTTTCCTTGCACTGTATCATCTTCAAATCTGTAGGCCCTATTTTTCCATATTGGCCAGCATGCATGGCTTGAGCATTTTGTTTAAGTCTGGCACTGCTGGTCAACCAAGCATCATGCCTGCCCGGCATCATGAGCATGATGAGCGCGAGCATGCAAGTTAATTACCGAGCATGCGAGGACCGCTTAAACAAACTTGCAGAATGATCCTAGAAAAATAGAATGGAATGATGCTCTAAAAATGAATTTTAAAAACAGTGCCAGGTTTTAATTACCTGTCCCGAGGTAGCCTACTCACATCGTCACACCTCCGTCACTACGATGACTAACTTTCTATGGTGAGGAACAACAAATGCTATAGCATGCTAGGCCCCTGTGCCATGATGTTTCGGCTACATGATATTTGTTAGGTCTACCATTTACAAAATGATTGTGAATAAATACCTGAAGAAATTAATTGTTTATATTGTGAGGAACATGGGAAAGAACAACCAGCATGCCCGGCCAGCATAATAATTTAATATAGGGCCATGATATTGAGCTTCAAATTACCATACCAGATAATAAATAGGCCTATTCAGTAATTTTCTCATCTGGATGATATTAATAAAAATCAAGATTCAGATTTTGTTAGTGGTTTTAAAGCCGAAAGCCGGACGTGTAATTTATTTTACAAACAAAATATAAGATTTATTTTCCAGTTTTGTCAATATTCCACCATGCACCATACTGCTGTTTTCCTGGAGTTTTTTTTTTGTTTTGTTTTTTTTGGGGGGGGGCAAGCCGTGTTCCTGCTCGTTCACATTTGTACTGCACACAGTACGACGATACTCTCGAAGCGAGGAATGTATTCCCCAATTGTATTTGTTTTGAGTCACGTCAAACGATGCAATCATATTATTGAGAGCAGCAGATGCCGGGATCGGGAGCAGCTGAGACCAAGACGCAGGTCGTAAAGCTCACTCGATCAACGTAACACAGGGACAAACATATTAGGAAAAATTGTTTATATTTATTCAATATTCATTCAAAAAGGACCCTGTTTTGTTTAGAATGTGTGCGTATATTTATTGGTTTACGTGCTGTGATCGGGGCTGCTTTTTTTTTTTTTTTAGGTTGTCGCCATTTGAATTGGACGCTGCAATTCGCAATGCCAATTCTTTATCCATGTTCGGGGCCCCGATCACCCCATGTTTTGATTGCTACGTCAGACGCGGAAGTCATTGTTGCGCGTCCGGAGTCAATTGTGAGATATTAATGACCTCGAATTGCGTTCGCGTTTTCACAAATAATGAAATGTGATTGGGTCACACGCATCATACATATTCATGAGGTTATGAATATTAAATAAATCTTATAAAGTTTAATGTCCTTGGAATGATATAAACTTGACCTTTTAATAAAAGACGTTATCATCGGTAAAAATACACTTATAATTGTTTGCTTGTGTTGTTTTGTCATAAGCCTTCCCTTTCTATCGAGTCATCTGCAGAGGCAGTATCGTGAAGAGAAGAAGAAACATAAAATGATGTTTATAGTATAGATATAGAAAACTATGACTGGTATCCTGAGGATTCTGCCATTGCTAGCACTGCTGATATGGAGCCAATGTGGTGCAAGTACCGGTAACCTCGGTAAGTTTAAAAGATTCATATAACTTAACAAAGTTGCACAAAAATTTTCTCTGGTGAAATTGTATATTGTCTTGTATATTTCCTGTACAAAATTACAAACGTTTCATACCAATTCGCCATAGAATCAGTGATGCATCAGCAGCGCTCGAAATAAGACGCGTCCTTGCGTCAAATACCCGTAAAAGTAGGCGCGGACCAGCAAATTTCCTACGGTGCGGGTCCGCGTGTCCCGTAAAAATTGAACCAAGCAAAGAGCAGAAAATCCTATTTTTGTTGTTCCACTGGAAAATCTGGTTCACGTAATACGTCCAGCTCCCTGAGTACAGTTTTCTTTTAGTTTCCCATTAAGTTTTCAACCCGGGTTTTTAATTTTCTACAATTTACTTACCGTGATCGCCGTAGCTAATTCTCTCTCTTGAAATTCTCTCTCTCCGGAGGACTCTTGGGGATTTTTTAATATATTAACCTGCGCTATAAGTAGTCTGCACTAATCACCAGTCATGTCCATGTATGTGCGCAATCACAGATTGATCACAATTTATGCCGCTCTTTTCGAAGATACTAATCGAACAGGTAGAGGAGAAACGTATAGTGTAGGCATGAGGTGAATTTCCATAGAATTACGATTGGGGCTTTATGCCTATTCTTTGATAATCATTCAAATATTGTTTTCACCTACCGCTATGGTAATTTATTCTGTTACATCAGTACTTCTATAACGAATACAAAGAAATATATCGCTGATTATTGATTTTTCGCGTTACTGGACCACGAATACTAAAGGTTTCGGATTAAAGCCATATTGTAACATTTGCTGAGGAGAACGCCCTCAAAAAAATCTTAAATTCTGTTTTTTCCACGATTGTAATGTACTTTAGTCAATAAAGATACTCTGCAAAAACGATGGAGCCGGCGTTTTATTATTACAATGGAAATATTAGTCGAACTCGTAAGCACAGTACGTACACGGCGTGCGGGATACACATACACACACCCCGAGGATCGTACCGTATTACAACCGCGGGAGTAGCATGCATGGGCGCTAGTACAGTGGGCGCTAGTAGTAAATTAAAATTTTCCATACTTTACCTCACTTGTTCAGCTCAAAATTAAAAGGGGACATATCTGACAGTAAAAGCTAGCATGTTGTGGAAAATAAATACTAATCTATTTTTACAGAAATGTTATAACATGGCTTTAAGAAAAGTCACGAACTCCCAAGAAGCAGGCAGGTTGAGAAATAAAATATACTTGGAACAACATTTTCACATTTGCACAATATGAATTGTATAGTTTTTACTGATGTAGGCCCTATGTTTTAAAATCACCCCCGATTGAGACGATAGGCCCTAAAACATTTTGGTAGTGTTAAACCATGATATTGTTTCAATCCATTATTATACATATTCAGTGGCTTACGAATTTTTCAACGTGTGTGGGGGGGGCTGACAAAACCAAAATTGTGTACAAATAGGATGCCTTTAATTTGCATGTGTATGTGTGTAGTAATTAAATGTTATGTTTTCTAAGATGTTTTCAATACCGTTGTTTGGTATATATCCAATACAAGTAATGTTGTGGAAATTTATTATTTTAAATATCCCTACTGGTAAAAATGCTTAATAATGTATGTTCTTATATAATGTTGTTATATTTCGCATTTATGTCTTTTTTATGCTTAATTTAGTATTATGGTTTTATGATTAAACCTAATGTTAAAGGTAACACAGCATCACGCTATGCGTTTAGTGGCATCTTCATTCACTGCTTCCTATACTTTGGCATGTTCCTCCAAAAATAAACTGAAATTGAAATCGGAAAGCCACAGGCTGGGTGCCACCCCTTCAGCGGGCGGGCCGATCAAACCCCCTCAGAGCGTTACAAGGGCTAATCAGTCCCATATGATCAAAAATTCGGGGTTTTTTTCTTTTCAAAATACTGTTGCGTTGTTAATTAATTTAGCACTCTGATCCGACTAACTGTCCAGGACACATTCCCATATCTTTAAAATATACAATATTATCAATGGACGTATAATCAGTGGTATTTTCATCAATTTTAATCAAAATCAAGGTAATAATAATTTGCATATTTAAATTAAATTGACAAAAACGTTACACATTGTTTTGTTATTTAAACTATTTTCCAGGTTATTTTTTTCGGCCGCTGATTAATTGTCAAATTATATATAGCTCAGTCATGTGTGTAAAGGAAGAAAATTCCTATGATCTTTAATAAAATCACTATGAGCAATTTACGGCTTAAGCCTCCAGCATACTTTCAACCAATGACAAGCCTTGATTGTGTCCGTTTGTCTGCAATACGCGTGCGCCACGCCGCTCAGCGGCAAGCGGCAGGGTAGTATGAAACCAGCATTAGTCTACCGAATTCGGAAGACTTATCGTTGCCTGCGCAGACAAAATGCTGTCTGGCCCGGCAATGTTTCCTGGGCAGGCAATCGGACCGGACTGAAAAGTTTTATAATATTAGACGAGACGTAGTCGAGGCCAATATTTTAAAACTCATAGCGAGACCATTAATATTGGGCGTAAAGCATTCAATTTTATAATTTGTGACCGTAGTCGAGGCCAATATTTTAAAACTCATAGCGAGACCATTAATATTGGGCGTAAAGCATTCAATTTTATAATTTGTGACCGTCCAGGTCGAAACGCTCGTAAAGTCGGCCCCTGGTCAAATTTGTTTTCTTCAGTGTTTAGAAAATATATAGGATATAGCTTTACAATGATATATCATTTAACTTCAAACGATAGCCAGAAGCGGAGTTATAACTTGTTAAACTTTGCTCCTTCATCAGTAAAAGGGTACATTATTTTGGCACTACATTATTTCTTTTTTTCCACATTGCTGGTATTAAACATCAAATGGTCATAATTGGCGGTCACTTAAAATCATCCCCAACTGAACGAGGTTCAGGAATGTCCTCTCATTGTTAATTGTTGGTTAATCCACCACTTGAACAGGATTTAGCCAAAGCAAACAAAGACTTAAGCTTTTTACTAATGCTATACATAAGTATAAGCTTATTATCCTCTTCAACAATAGGATTAAAGATTGGTGTTTGACTGGACTAAAATGAGAAACATGTCGGACAAATATTAGGGACATATGAATACAACCTCTATGCATATTTATCTGCCGACTTCACGAGCGGTTTGAGATGGATGGTCACATTTTTGTGTTTTGGATTCATCAATCCAAGGTGTGTTTGTTACGGTTAGTTAACTTTTTGTGAAGTCTTTACAATTTGTTATTTATATAGCGCTGGCACGATTATCACGAGTTGACACCCACCAAGTTACCGTATCTGTGAGTCTCTCTGATAAAACCAATGACGTAGAAAAACATAGATCGCTGAGCTCGAACTGGTACGTTGCCGTTTCATTGACAATCACACACTGAATACGGCATTATGAAATGAAGGGACCTAACAAAATCAGCATCAAATGCAACTAAAATGGGAACTAAATTTACTCTAGCATGTATGGATTAATAAAATTAAATAAATTACTTGTTTTAGCATATTCAACTTGATCTGTGTACCATTTTTTATCAAAAATTGCTGAATAATAAAGGCAGGCACGCTCCTAAATCTAGTTCATTCGCCCGTTGCCATGCGGATCCTAAACAACTCTACTACCATGACCACTGAAGGCGAAATTTCGTAAAGTAGTAGAGTTGTTTAGCGTGGCAACACTGGTGATATACCAGATTCAGGCGTGCTTGCCTTTATAATTCAGCAATTTTTTGATAAAAACAATGGTATACTGGGAAATTTAATGCGTTTTAATACATGATTTGTTCAACTTTGTGTATTTATACAGCACCCAAACCTGGACCCAAACCTGCTTCACAGATTCGGCGAGCAGGGCACTCTATCCTTTCTACCTCATTGGATAAAACACACCTACACATGCGGACGCCCTCTCATTATCTGGGGACGGAGTCTCGTAACCTAGCTCAACCCCATAACCTTAATTATTAAATTTAACATAGCATAAACCTTGTAGATGCATTCAATAGTATTTTGACCAAGCTTTTGCTGGTTGTAAAATATTTTCTGGTATTCTCTTGCATAGAGACCTTAATCAACAGATATCTTTCGCGTAAAAAGGGCCGACTTTGTTAATTTTCTTACGACTTTCGATTCAGTAAACCATCAGCACCTTATTTCTAAAATTCACGATGCCGGAATCACGGGTAACATCTTGGTTGTGATTAAGCCCAGCAAACACAAAAACGTTTTAAAAACGTTTTAAAAAAGTTATATTTGGGCTTTTGGTTTAGATAAAAACGTTTTAATAGCATTAAAATGTCGGGTTATATAAAGGTCATGGTAACGTTTTAAAACGTTTTGTATGAAAATACACTACAACAATATTTTTAAATGTTTTCAAAAAATGTTATTGTAAACTATTTTTGCAAACATTTTTGCCAAATATTGTGTCAATAGTTAAATGACATTATGTTAAAATATTTGAACCCAGCAAACACAGAAATGTTCTTAAAATGTGTTTTTTCAAAACCTTTTAATAACATTTAAATGTTGGGTTATATAAAGGTCATGAAAACGTTTTTAAAACGTTATTGGAAATATTTTGGGCAAACATTTTTCGCAAAATATTTTTTCAACTCCCAAAATAACATTCTGTTTAGAATGTTTTGTATCAAGTTTTCAAGAATGTTTTTGGAATGTTATTAAAACGTTTTTATACCCTTTATATAACCCGACATTGAAACGTTTTCTGTAAAACATTTTTTTGTTTGCTGAGCAGTAGATTATCAAAAAATGATTTTTAAGGTTATGAAAACGTTTTATACTCTTAATATACCCTTTATATAACCCGACATTTAAACGTTTTCTGACAACCTTTTATAACCTTTTACGAATGATGTCGAAAACGTTTTGTGTTTGCTGGGTGTATTCACATCTTGGATGTGATTAAGTCCATGTATTTACAATTCACACGTAAAAACACCTGGTGGTATAACCAAATCATTTCCTTAGTTCTGGAGTTCAACAAGATTCTCTGCCCTCTCCATTCCTTTTTAACTTTTTTTTCAATAACTTAAGTAGGCGGCTAAACTCTCTTGATGTCCAAGAAATCAAAATTGGTGAAAGTTACATCAATCACTTCTTGTATGCTGATGACTTCGCATTGATCAGCGACCACAACGCCAATTTAACATCCTTGCTGATTACTGCAATGCATGGGGACTTTGACAAAACTAAAGTTATTGTTTTTCGTCGTGGTGGTCAGCTGAAACGGATTGAGAAATTGCATTACTTGGGTATCCCAATTGAAGTGGTTAGTTTTTTCAAATATCTGGGTGCTACTTTCAGTTCTTCTGGCTCTTGGTATAAATCTCATGAAAATCTTAGTACTCAAGCTAAAAAAGCAATGTTTGGTTTCAAACATTATTGCCAACAAATTTGGCCGAATTCCTCGGCAAATAAAGCGACTAGTTGTTTAAAAAAAATGAACAGACAAATAATTGCTGCTGCGGTGCGGTTTTGAACCACGGATTCCTCGTGTGCGGAGGATAAACCCGGGAATAGCAAGCCATTAGCGTTGCGCTGACAAGGCCTGCGTTTTCTTGCGTATGTGTGTTCGGACGGTTGAATCCGTCCAATAGTTGTGCTTTCATATCGTATGATATGCTGCACATCTCAGTTGGGCTGGACATCTCAGTTCCCTCAAGACCCTTTGCAGCATACGGCCACGTGATGAGGGCGACTAATTAATTACGCCCTGGTCTACATATGTCTACTTTAGTTCAGCATGCTTTTGACTATTAAAAAAATTGCTAGAAACAATATCATTTCTTCCCGAATATTATGATATTTCGGTAGATTAAGGACCACTACCTGCATATTATAGAGTGGCGTTATAATCACAATTACATTCACGTTGCATTAACCCTTTAACCTATCAGCATACCTGTAAGCCTAATTCGACGTCTTGCGGGCGTTATAGCTGAGATTTATGTCCAAAATGTGTAATCACAACTTCTTTTTCCGCCGATCTCACCCATACATTTCAATAGACAATCTACACGTATCCTTTTTATACCTCTATCAGCTTTTTTATAATGATTTCATACAAGAAATGGATCATTATTAACAGCTAGATTCTCCTTCGTGTGTTCAATATCCTTGATTCTATTTGATGTATTGTTTGCACATTTTCTTGTTTGTCTTTGGGTTTAACTTGTAAGTGAAAAATATTAACACTGGTTGAATGAACAACCTTGCACCGTCACAGAAGAGTCGTCTTAAGGGTAGACAAGGTACTGTTGGTCGAAGCAGCCAAAAAAAAATCCTTATGTAAATCAATATAATATTAAAAATAACACTTTGATGTTTAGCAAAAGTTCATTCTACAAACCATATACTTTCAAACCTTACTTGATTTATCGTTGTTAATGAGTTATGTACGTTTATGTAAGTGTTGCAGGTGTTTCAGCCCTCCTACAACATAACTCAAGAACCACATGACCTACAAAAGTATATCTGTGATATTTGAATTCTTCTAAACACTCACTATGAAATGAGCAATGCGATTTTTGCCAAAACTGATTACCATTCGCAAGATGCTGTGAACTACCAAATCGCAACACTTTAAAATAGTGTCAAACCTTAAATAGTAGGGCGTGCGATCACGACGTATTGGAATCGCAACCTCTCTAACATTGGCCTCAAATATTTGCTTTGTCCAAAATTCTCAACATAAGTGTGTCGATACTATTTTACAATGGTTATTGACGTCATTTGGCGACAACAAATTTAAATTAAATAATATCTTTTATATTTTGTTGGGGTTGGGTTCCCGAAATACAAACACCCGTGTTTGTATTTATGACGCCTCTTGTAGCATAGTGCAGTTGGCTTGAGTTTAGAGATTAAAATTTCAAAATTTTTAAACTCCATTATTTGGGCTAATTTCGGCCTAAAGTGGTATAGATCAACTATCAAGTGTTCTAGAGTATTTTGACACCGTTTTTGGACACTCAAATATTTAAGCCAAAAATTTCAAAATTTTGAAAATGCTCCAGAACATGTGATCGATATAGAAAACTAGCGAAATTCGGCGAAATAACGAAGATTCCAAAATGTTGACATTTTTACCCTAAATTTTTGAATGTCCAAAAAAGTGATTTTTAGGTTGAAATTAGGCTATTTTAGACAACATTTTTGAATGTCCAAAAAAGGTCTCAAATTACTCCATGCGATTTGATCAATGCAGAAAAATTTTAAACTCTAATATTCAACGTAATAACGAACGTCTAATCTCTAATCTCGAGCCAACTTCACCTTGCTCCTCTGGTTCACATTTTGAACTGAAATATTTTACATATATTTTGCATTGGTGTTAATCACAGACTGTGTGAGTAACAACACAACGGTCATTGGTATCAACGAGTCTTATTCCTTGGAATATTTGAATTATGGTAACAATGAAGTCTGTCAATGGACATTCAAAACTACTCAAGAAAGACACATCTTAGTTTACTTTGATACATTTATACTTGAGGAATGCTGTGACTTCCTACAATTTGGCACCTGGGATGATTTTTATAAATATGGTAGATACAGTGGGTATAGCCAGCCATCAGACTTCATTATTGCTGATAGTTTCGTAATGGTGACATTTACTAGTGATGCCAGCATAGTTGACTTGGGATTTGCTATAACACTGTCAGATGTCAATCCAGGTATTTATGTGTGTTTGGTTTACAAACAGCACAACACACACATGCAAAATCGCTTGATAATACAGCAATACAGTTGGGGTATATAGTAATTAAGATGGAGGTTATACGGGAACTAATTGTGAACAGAGTAAGTAACCCTAGTAAAGCTAAGTAGCAAACAAACGCTTTTACGACTATACCTCATAAATATTTATTAGGTAATTCAGACATCTTATTGGTTAATAACGCCAGCGTCCGAGTACGGTGCAATTACCCGCACGCGGGGAAGTAGTAAAAACTTCCGCACCCCTACTACCACACGGTGTATCGACCCCACGCGTCACCGTTCCTTCAGACGTAGCATTATGCTACACAACGGCGATTCTGCAGATGCGTTTATCGTGAAAATGGCGTCTGCTGCAGTTATTTTGCAGAGATTTTGCTGAGATAATAACACGCGTATTTGACGTTTAATGAAACAAAATGTTATTTATGGAATGTTAAAAAGAAACTTAGAGTAATATAGATCAAAATGTAAATTGATTGAACAGAAATCCTCCAATAAAATCAGGTAAGCAAAATATTAAGCTTATATACCATGCCGACCGGCACGTTGACTGGTGTGTTTTTGACTTTTGTTTACGATTTTACCGTGATAGTGAAAATATTTATGAGGTATAGTAAAACGCGTCGTGATGTTAGTCAAATCATCCAACACCTCGGGACCAGTAGTTTTGACTACTTCCCCTCAAAACATGTTGTATTTGTATACGACTAAATTACGGAGAGCACTGCATTGACAAAGAAACCAAATCATAAAAGATGCTGTAAAATGGAGTCAAGAAAAGACGGGACCCGCACGGTGCCTGAATCAAGTCAGAAAAATATGTTGGCAATATGTCAAGAACTCAAAACTATAGCTTATTTTTTTAAGTAAATCCTTATTATAATTCATATTTGACATATACATTCCAATCACCCTCTAATCTTATCGGTGATCTCAGCGATGCCGCGGATTATATTATATGGATTATATTGATCACTGATTATATATCCTGTTGCCATTCACTATAAAGTTACATTTTAATAAGCGTGGCAAATACAGATATCAAAGGTCATCTAGCTTGTTTTTTGTTTTTTTTAATTTTGGGGTTTTTTTTGTATAATTGGACCCGGGACCCTATGTGCGAGAGGTACCGGGTTCAATTCCAAAAACATTTCCACTCTCCCCGTGGTTCTTCTGGCCAGCTGGTAATGGCGGGACAGATGATCCATGATAAAAGACCTCGTTAAGGTCGGTTCCGACCAGGATAACGCCCGATTGTCGGCTACACTTGCCTTTCCTGTAAAAATACCCTGCCCAGCTATCTCCGGCGACCCCCTTCACCGGGTCACTTGTGGCTGGCCGAAGATTCGTCAACGTTATCTCTTAGATTTCAGCTGTTAATGCCTAGATATGCTCGACATAAAAAAATAACAACATATTTTTATACTTTTCAAGATATTGAACTGTGCTCTGCAGAACCGTGTCAAAATGGCGGGACATGTGAAAATGATATAAATGGATACATCTGTCACTGTGATGGTGGTTACATGGGAACTAATTGCGAACAGAGTAAGTAAACCATGTAAAGCTTAGTACCAAACTAAAGCATTTTGTACTAAATTACAGCACTGCATTGACAAAAATATCAAATCATAAAGTAGATAGACACACAAATGTGTGACCAACCCATAAAGCACTGGCTAATGTCAATGCATATGTGCTAGTAAAGTCACTCTGCTATGTTGTTTGTTGCAGAATAGGGGATTTTGTAGGTATTTCGTCTCTGACCGGAAGTGTACCTTTAATAACATTTGACCCCAAATCTGTAAAACTCTAGACACTGGCTAATATCGATGTATGTGTGCAAATGGTGTCACCTTGCTATTTTGAAGAAATTGTGTTGTCGGACCGGATGTGACCCCTTAATGACCTTTGACCCTAAATCTGTACATACACTAGAGACGCTGACTAATGCCAATGCATGTGTATAAGTGACACCACCCTGCTGTGTTGTTTGTGATAGAAGAAGCATTTTGAATGTATCTATTTTTTGACCAGAAGTCCCCTTTTATCACCTTTGATCCCTAATTTGTAAACAACCAATGGACACTAGCTGATGTCAATGCATGTTGTTTATGGCAGAAGACACATTTTGAAGTTATTTCGTCTCGGACTGGAACTGACCCATTAATGACCTTTGACCCCAAATGTGTGAATAATTTAAAGGCACTGGATAATGCTAATACATGTGTGCAAGTGGCGTCATCCTACTATGTTGTTTGTGGCGTCACCTTGCTATGTTGTATATGGTAAAAATTGAAGCTATTTCGTCTCAGGCCTCTCTTGACCTCATATTTGTGAACACCCTATAGACACTGCCTAAAGTTAATGCATGTGAGCAAGTGGCGTCACCCTTTAAATGTTGTTTGTGGCAGAAGAAGCATTCTGAAGGTATTTCGATTTGAACCGGAAGTGCACCTTAAATGACCTTTGACCCCAAATACGTGAACGAAAGTCTAGATGTGACCTTGAAATTACCTGTGATGGCTTTCTTTTCGTAAAAAAAAATATAGGCACTAAGTTTAATAACAATCTATCTTATAAAAACAATGCGACCTTTGATTGACCTCTTATGACCTTGAACTGACCCTCATCACGTTTCGGATCGTATCAACATCATAAAATAATTTCATTCAAATTAGACAAACTTTTGAATCTTACCCCTTTTGACATTTTGTTGAACTCTGATGACCTTGAATTTTGAATCATGATAAGATCCCGTATACTAATTCTCATGCAAATTGGAAAACTTTTGAATTTTACCCTTTTGACGCCAAAACAGACCCTTCCTACATATTAAAACCAAATCTGATCACAATATATTATACACACAATGCTTAGAGCCCTTGTGGCATTATTCTGAAGATCACTGCATTTAATATAGAGGGAATGGTGAATTTTAAAGTGAATTTTAGTAATCAACCCTGTTTGACCCATGAATGGCCATGAATGACCCTCATAGATACCAGCTAATGTCAATGCATATGTGTCAGTCGCAGACCTGTACCATGTAATATGTAGGAAAAGAAGCATTTTGAAGGTATTTGGTTATGTGCCGGAAATACACCCTTAATGACCTTTGACCCCAAATCTGTGCGGACTGCATAGGCCCGGTTATAGCCAAGGTCAATGTCGAAATATATCATTACTGTACCGTACCATGTAATCTGTAGGGGAAGAAGCAGTTTTGTAGCCAAACTTACGCATTTTTAAGTGATTTTCAGTAATCAACCATGTTTGTCCCCTGTATGACCTTGAACTCAAAATCTGTGAGGACACCATACCCCTTGGTATGGCTTTGTTTGTTGATCGCCCTGTAAAACGTGGTTAAGCGGACTTGCGTACGTGTCTCCTCCAAGGTGGGGATTCCAAGGTCTAATCTCATTGTGGTGACGCTGGGTTCACGTTGGTAATTTCCGCATATAAAATGAATTGCCCTGCGTTTTACCTGTTCAAGTTGATCTGAAGAAGAAGAAGAAGAAGAAGAATATGAAGAAGCAGAAGAAGAAGAAGAAGAAAAGGAAAAAAAAAAAAAGAAAAAGAAAAAGAAAAAGAAAAAAAAAAGAAAAAGAAAAAGAAGAAGAAGAAGAAGAAGAAGAAGATGAAGAAGATGAAGAAGATGAAGAAGAAGAAGAAGAAGAAGAAGAGGAGGAGGAAACTGCTGAAGTACAAGTTTGTCTAGATCTTCACTTGTAATACCGATGATGATATTCTCCCTTTCTAAAAATTAAAGCTATTGTGACCAATTGGCCACAAATATTTGCTTTGTCCAAAATTCTCAACATAAGTGTGTCGATACTATTTTACAATGGTTATTGACGTCATTTGGCGACAACAAATTTAAATTAAATAATATCTTTTATATTTTGTTGGGGTTGGGTTCCCGAAATACAAACACCCGTGTTTGTATTTATGACGCCTCTTGTAGCATAGTGCAGTTGGCTTGAGTTTAGAGATTAAAATTTCGTTTTAAACTCCATTATTTGGGCTAATTTCGGCCTAAAGTGGTATCGATCAACTATCAAGTGTTCTAGAGTATTTTGACACCGTTTTTGGACACTCAAATATTTAAGCCAAAAATTTCAAAATTTTGAAAATGCTCCAGAACATGTGATCGATAGAGAAAACTAGTTATATCGAAATTCGGCGAAATAACGAAGATTCCAAAATGTTGACATTTTTGCCCTAAATTTTTGAATGTCCAAAAAAGTGATTTTTAGGTTGAAATTAGGCTAAATAACGAAGTTCAAAAATTTTAAAATATTTTAGACAACATTTTTGAATGTCCAAAAAGGGTCTCAAATTACTCCATGCGATTTGATCAATGCAGAAAAATTTTAAAACTCTAATATTCAACGTAATAACGAACGTCTAATCTCTAATCTCGAGCCAACTTCACCTTGCTCCTCTGGTTCACATTTTGAACTGAAATATTTTACATATATTTTACATTGGTGTTAATCACAGACTGTGTGAGTAACAACACAACGGTCATTGGTATCAACGAGTCTTATTCCTTGGAATATTTGAATTATGGTAACAATGAAGTCTGTCAATGGACATTCAACACTACTCAAGAAAGACACATCTTAGTTTACTTTGATACATTTATACTTGAGGAATGCTGTGACTTCCTACAATTTGGCACCTGGGATGATTTTTATAAATATGGTAGATACAGTGGGTATAGCCAGCCATCAGACTTCATTATTGCTGATAGTTTCGTAATGGTGACATTTACTAGTGATGACAGCATGGTTGACTTGGGATTTGCTATAACACTGTCAGATGTCAATCCAGGTATTTATGTGTGTTTGGTTTACAAACAGCACAACACACTGACTGCAGTTACTGTCCGTTTTCCTATACACAATACACAGTGCTCTCACCATTGACGCGTGACCTGTACAAATGATGTATGTTGGGAGAATGGACACTTGTCTAGTTAACATCACTGTGTGAAAAATAACCAGCCAATATTTTATTTATTCTCCAAAACTTCTAGCAAATATATTTCTCTAACATGACCTAAAATTATAGCTAGGTTAGATGTTCAGAAATGGTCGCACTTTTGTAAAATATGAGTGAGGGCAAGGCATAGCTAGCCAACTCCCCGTGTTAATTGAATAGAGATTTGACCGAAAATATTGGTATCGGACCGCTCACTTCTGAAGGATGCCACAAAAAAACGGTAAAAGCTACATTTAAATTATTCTAAATAGGTTCTAGAAAATAAAGTTTTGTAACATGTCCTAAATTTTTAGCTAATTTAGATGTTTGGAGAGGGTCGCACTTTTGTGTTTTAGGAAGGATATGTAAACGACAGATAACACCAAAAAATATGAAGAAATTATTTCCAAACCGTGTTAAGTCAACAATCATTATGTTGCTCATTTTGAAGAATGCTGGTTAACAAAAAGCAGGTCTTTGTCTCATTTCGTGAACAAAAGTACACATACCATTGTTTCCTTTCGTTTCCTTTATAATCGGTTACCCAACTGAAGCTATAATACGCAAACTTTATTGCGATATCGCACATGAAAACAGTCACATGTGCACAGCCAGAGAAGATCCGATTTAATCAGTTGAGCTGTTTCAATGAGTGTTATCTTGGTTTAATAGCTTTTAATGAGGTTAAGTCCTGCAAAGGTCGATATGAATTCTACTGTAGACATGACTGCATCATGACACATGCAAAATCGCTTGATAATACAGCGATACAGTTGGGGTATATAGTAAGATGGAGGTTATACGGGAACTAATTGTGAACAGAGTAAGTAACCCTAGTAAAGCTACATGTAAGTAGCAAACAAACGCTTTTACGACTATACCTCAAAAATATTTATTAGGTAATTCAGACATCTTATTGGTTAATAACGCCAGCGTCCGAGTACGGTGCAATTACCCGCACGCGGGGAAGTAGTAAAAACTTCCGCACCCCTACTACCACACGGTGTATCGACCCCACGCGTCACCGTTCCTTTAGACGTAGCATTATGCTACACAACGGCGATTCTGCAGACGCGTTTATCGTAAAAATGGCGTCTGCTGCAGTTATTTTGCCGAGATTTTGCCGAGATAATAACACGCGTATTTGACGTTTAATGATAATTTATGGAATGTTAAAAAGAAACTTAGAGTAATATAGATCAAAATGTAAATTGATTGAACAGAAATCCTCCAATAAAATCAGGTAAGCAAAATATTAAGCTTATATACCATGCCGACCGGCACGTTGACTGGTGTGTGTTTTGACTTTTGTTTACGATTTTACCGTGATAGTGAAAATATTTATGAGGTATAGTAAAACGCGTCGGGATGTTAGTCAAATCATCCAACACCTCGGGACCAGTAGTTTTGACTACTTCCCCTCAAAACATGTTGTATTTGTATACGACTAAATTACGGAGAGCACTGCATTGACAAAGAAACCAAATCATAAAAGATGCTGTAAAATGGAGTCAAGAAAAGACGGGTCCCGCACGGTGCCTGAATCAAGTCAGAAAAATATGTTGGCAATATGTCAAGAACTCAAAACTATAGGAAAACCTTATTATAATTCATATTTGACATATACATTCCAATCACCCTCTAATCTTATCGGTGATCTCAGCGATGCCGCGGATTATATTATATTGATTATATTGATCACTGATTATATATCCTGTTGCCATTCACTATAAAGTTACATTTTAATAAGCGTGGCAAATACAGATATCAAAGGTCATCTAGCTTGGTTTTTTTTTTTTGGGTGGTTTTTTTGTATAATTGAACCCGGGACCTTATGTGCGAGAGGTACCGGGTTCAATTCCAAAAACATTTCCACTCTCCCCGTGGTTCTTCTGGCCAGCTGGTAATGGCGGGACAGATGATACCTCGTTAAGGTCGGTTCCGACCAGGATAACGCCCGATTGTCGGCTACACTTGCCTTTCCTGTAAAAATACCCCGACCAGCTATCTCCGGCGACCCCCTTCACCGGGTCACTTGTGGCTGGCCGAAGATTCGTCAACGTTATCTCTTAGATTTCAGCTGTTAATGCCTAGATATGCTCGACATAAAAAATAACAACATATTTTTATACTTTTCAAGATATTGAACCGTGCTCTGCAGAACCGTGTGAAAATGGCGGGACATGTGAAAATGATATAAATGGATACATCTGTCAGTGTGATGGTGGTTACATGGGAACTAATTGCGAACAGAGTAAGTAAACCATGTAAAGCTTAGTACCAAACATTTTGTACTAAATTACAGCACTGCATTGACAAAAATAGACACACAAATGTGTGACCAACCCATAAAGCACTGGCTAATGTCAATGCATATGTGCTAGTAAAGTCACTCTGCTATGTTGTTTGTTGCAGAATAGGGGATTTTGTAGGTATTTCGTCTCTGACCGGAAGTGAACCTTTAATAACATTTGACCCCAAATCTGTAAAACTCTAGACACTGGCTAATATCGATGTATGTGTGCAAATGGTGTCACCTTGCTATTTTGAAGAAATTGTGTTGTCGGACCGGAAGTGACCCCTTAATGACCTTTGACCCTAAATCTGTACATACAGCCTGTCTCAAAAAAAATTGTGCAAGTGAAAAGCGCCCTCTTTGGCGATTAGAAAATACCGTTGTGACATGATGCTTACATCAACGTCAAGGGCACAGTCTTAGCTCTCAAATACCGTTTGTTCTGTTCAATTTGCTCTTTTTAATCTCGAGATATGTTTAATTAAGAACGAAAGGGTAAAATCACAATTGTGCCACTTTTTACTAGGGAATAGGGCTGTACATGTAAATCAACGATAGCTGATGTTGATGCGTCTAATGCACGATCCCCGTGCATTAGACACATCAACACCAGCGCGCGTGCATTATTTTGTCTAATTTCATTAATTTGTCAAATTTCATGAACATTGTCTTGAATGACAAAAAGAACAGTATTTACCATGGTAAAATCATTGACATGCACATGTATTTAATTTAACAACAGAATGTGAATTATTTATTTATCGTTTAATAGGTCGTTAGTGGAAAAAGAGAATCATTATACCTTTATAATGATAAAACATTAAAAACAATTTTGTATTGTTGTGTAATTGATGCGTTATTTTGATTTGACGAAGGAACTCATGATAAACTTGATGCTATCATTGATTTACATGTACAGCCCTCTTCCCTAGTCATGCTAGTAAAAGTGGCACAATTGTGATTTTACCCTTTCGTTGTTAAGTAAGCATATCTCGAGATTAAAACAAGCAAATTGAACAGACTAAACGGCATTTGAGAGCTAAGAATATGCCCTTGACGTTGGTGTAAGCATTATGTCACAACGATATTTTCTAATTGCCACAGAGGGCGCTTTTCACTTGCACAATTTTTTTTGAGACAGGCTGTACACTAGAGACGCTGACTAATGCCAATGCATGTGTGTAAGTGACACCACCCTGCTGTGTTGTTTGTGGTAGAAGAAGCATTTTGACCTATTTTTTGACCAGAAGTCCCCTTTTATCACCTTTGATCCCTAATTTGTAAACAACCAATGGACACTAGGTGATGTCAATGCATGTTGTTTATGGCAGAAGACACATTTTGAAGTTATTTCGTCTCGGACTGGAACTGACCCATTAATGACCTTTGACCCCAAATGTGTGAACAATTTAAAGGCACTGGATAATGCTAATACATGTGTGCAAGTGGCGTCATCCTACTATGTTATTTGTGGCGTCACCTTGCTATGTTGTATGTGGTAGAAATTGAAGCTATTTCGTCTCAGGCCTCTCTTGACCTCATATTTGTGAACACCCTATAGACACTGCCTAAAGTTAATGCATGTGAGCAAGTGGCGTCACCCTTTAAATGTTGTTTGTGGCAGAAGAAGCATTCTGAAGGTATTTCGATTTGAACCGGAAGTGTACCTTTAATGACCTTTGACCCCAAAGACGTGAACGAAGTCTAGATGTGACCTTGAAATTACCTGTGATGGCTTTCTTTTCGTAAAAAAAATATAGGCACTAAGTTTGATAACAATCTATCTTATAAAAACAATGCGACCTTTGATTGACCTCTTTTGACCTTGAACTGACCCTCATCACGTTTCGGATCATATCAACATCATAAAATAATTTCATTCAAATTAGACAAACTTTTCAGAGGGTAGGCAAAGGAGGGGGCAAGGTAACTTCCAAGGGTGGCAACTAAAAAAGTACAATAAAGCCAAAATATCTCAATATGGCGGGGGGAAATAAGACTTCTCACCATAAGCATAATGATAAAAAGCACATTTCTTTTAACATATCGCCCTTTGTATTTAATAGTTCCATGATCAAATTCAAGTCCAAGATCGTGATCCATAAAACTAGTTCTACAGTTTCAAGAAAAATTTAAGTCCAGGCGCTTTTTGGGACGGCGCGCCGCGCCGTTCACGTAATGGCTACCGGCGTTCAAAAGACGTGGATTGTTCTGGCGTTGTTATCGCAGGTGCGACTGTTGGTGTTGTTGTAGGGGTGCGATATTAGGCGGTGTTTGTACAGATGATGGTAACATTGAAGAAGTTACAGCATGGGGCTCTGAGATGTGATCAATATGAAGACATTGTCAGACATTTTTTTTTTAATATCTTCTGCACAAAGACTACAAACTAGAAAATCACAAAGAGCTTAATTGAGAAAATATATAAAATCACACAAGTTGTTGAAACTCTTCTCACTTATCAGCGACATAGACCTACTCCCTGATTAACTCATGATTCATGCTGTTGATCCCTTTTATAGAATTTAAATCGTTCTGCGGGATTCTTAGTGGTACATGTGCCAATTTTTTGCTCAGTTGACAACGTAACCAATTGATTAAATAGTCAGTCATGTTGGTTGCATCCATGTCAAATTCTATACTGTTGGCCCAACAAGGCTGATAGGAGCTGCTACTTTCTTGCCATTTACTAAAAGATAATTCTTGAAACATTTCACACATGATTTCAATGATGAAGTCTTCCACATAGCTATGTTCTATGTACCCAGCCATATGATCATGATGATGTACTACAACAACTATACACTGCTGGTACATCATAAGTCTTTAAAAATAAAAAAAACTTCTTGGCACCAAACAAACTGGTTGTTAAGTCTATAATGTTGCAATCAGAAGGTTGAATCATCCTCCTTGTCAATGTTATATATTTTATATACCTAGTTAATTTTGGGTTCATGAAGAAATACGCAAGTCATATTTTACACTAATTTTACTAATTCTGAGCCAGCATCATTTTACAAAGATCACAAGCAACTGGAGTGAGTGTGATACATCTGTTGGCTTGTACTTATTTTGGCCCATAGGTCAATGTCCGAACTGGGGCAATTTCGCCTAGCAACTAATAGGTTCAAAACACTTGTTTGTTAAGGTTTCACAGGGATCCACAACATGCTTATCTATCAGGGGCACAGTTCTTTAACCCCAATTATTTGCACCTTCATTGTATGCCCTTTGAAATTTTGAGTAGAAAATCTCATACTATTCAACTTGAGGTCAAATTTTGCACTATGATTGTTTAATTGAGTTTATTGAACTATACCATTGGGATGAGGCCATTGTAGTCCATAGTGTTTTAGCATGCCAGTAAGTTACAATTTATAACGCCAGTGCAGCGGCCGGTGAGTCTTGCCGTTTAACTGCTCAATTATCATGTTCCTACACCCCAAGTAGTTCGATTAATTCAGCTGAATTATATCAATGTTAATCGTTTCAAACAAACACAAATTATTCATTGCGTGCTTATTTAATGTTTGTCAATACATTTATACATTGTTCTAAAACATTACAAAGAAACCAGCAAAGTTTAAACTAATTAGAAAACTGAGCCAATCACTGGCTCCAACAGATTCATTTCTTGGATACACAATCAGCAACTCTTCACAGCTAACGTTGCACACACACCATGCACACAGCACACATTTTTTTTAACATATACATTTCTGTGTAAGCGACGGAGTCATATTTCAACCAGTCTCTTCCCTAAACTAGAGTGTCACGCTTCCTAACTTTTCAGATGCTAGCCATATTTTAAGGTACTGTTCTGTAGGGTCTGGTCTAATCCAGGCAATACTCACTCTGTGAGAAAAAGCATAAACAAATTGGAAGGGTTCTATTGGGCTCTATTCAATTATTGAGGTTCTTTTAAGTAAGGGTCGTGCAATAATTACCCTGGGGTGGTGAATTATAATGTAGGACTGTGATGGCCCTCCATATCTTCCTGTCTTGCATTGCTGTTGTCATGTCAGTAGTTTCAAGTCCGATGTCTCGTCTTGTCTTAGAATGTCGACATTGTGTTAGAACAGGCCTTGTTTTGTTTTCCCGTGCTTTGGAATCCAGTGCACCAGTTTAGATACATGCTCTGTCTTGCTTCTATAGCAAACCTTGTCCTTCTGGTGTATCAATTTTGGAGGTTGCTATTTGTACTTAGAAGCTTCTAGTCATACTGCCCTTGCCTAGCAGCAGTCTTGCTTTTTCTAAAATTCAATTCTGTAGTCTAAGCCAATACTGGCGAAGGAGCTGTATGCTTCGGTATTCAGCATGCTGTTCCTCCATATCTTTTGGACAAGGATGTAGTGAAGTTGATACTTGTTTCCACCAGGACTTACAAATTTACAAACCAGCTCTGTTCCTTGTAGCTTATGATGTAATTAGTATCTTGCCTATAAGCTTTTCATATCTGATTGGCTCATCGTGTGTCATGCGGTGCTCCCAAAACCTCTATGTCATAATTTGATTAGATTACTATTTTCCTGCACTCAACCAATTTTCTCCTCCTGCAGGCAACTCCATCAGACTTGTCTCTTCCATGATGATTTTGAGGCAAGACGTCATTTGATTTTGGTAAATCCATGTCTGCACCAGGGGAACCAAAATCAGAATTAGGGACTCCAACCCTAGTGTTTTAAAGTTGTGACATCATAGTTTTTCAATTGCTTTTAATACTGTGGACTCAGCTTCTACAGTATGGTTTGGTATTGAAAAAGGTCTCCTTCAAGTTTTACTGTAAATCCTTTAATGAGTTAAACAACCATGTTAATAAAATAATCCTAGTTATGGTAAGAAAACTTCCATGATTAGCACTTTAAAGCAATGACCTTTTTAACATTTTCGAATTATTTGTGAACAGGCCCAAAAGCCCCTGTACGCTTACCGGACTCTGGGTCCTAAACTACCATTTTTCTTGCAGCCATTACTAATTGTGCAAAAACCCATGTGTCAAAGGGCAATGTCAGAATGGCGTCAATGGATACACCTGCTTGTGTAATACAGGGTGGACTGGTGAGAACTGTGACAAGAACAAAGGTAAGTAGAGAATTAAAAGCTTGGGTCAATTGGCAAAACATCATAACATAAGTCACATAATATTTCTACAAAAACCCATGCAACCACATAATGGTTTGCTAGTGGTAAAACGCCCTTTTTGGTCAATTAATGTAGGTGGTCATTTAATGCAGGCCTTGGTTTTAATATCGCACAGTCAGCGCATTGTTACATCATGCTTTAAAGATACGACATTTTTGTTAGTGGATTCATATTCATGCATTTATAGCTATTTGAATATTGATATTTTGGGGTTTAAAAAATCTACAAAAGTTATCAAGATATAATATGGCGGTCACATTTACAAAAGCCTCCATTGATGGTGTTGCATTTTTCAACCCAAATAACTTAATTCACGTTACTTTTCAGAAGTGACAACCGAGTAGAATTGAAAGATCAGGATAAAATAAATTGCCTTATCAATACCAACAATACTTGCCTCATTTTCTTCCGTTTTGTTTCTCTTGCATCCATTTAACTTCCGGGTTTCGCGACATTTTGGTTGGCTAAACTTTGCGATATAATCGTGAATATGGCGTCCTGCGTTGTTGGGGTAACGCAAATGTATTTCTAGATCGCTAGATAGACGTAGAATTTAATTTTGCTGTTGATAACTCGCAAAACGTTTCACGAGGACGTCCATTTTGAGCATAGTTTACAATATTGCGAGCTTTGTGGGTGTTAATTAAGGATTTAAGACGGAGACTGGGAGGTGTTATTTCCAAACGCGACAACGTAATGTGAAAACACGGTGGTTCCGTTACAAAACCTGATATATACAGCTTCAGTATAACTTTAAGAGAATGCTATTAAACAGGGCAGTTTTGGTACCTATATCGCATGTTTTCAAAACGTTACGATGAGTAAGAAATATCCAATTTACAAGTACGTGGATTCGTGGGTAAAGCTGAATTTAGCTTTAAGTACTACATTTTGTAGTTTAACTTTCTGCTCGAAAGTAGCTGCATATAGACCACTTGACACCACTTGACGTAATTGCCCGTTATTATCTTTTGTTTAAACCATCATAACTTATCCCGGTATGACTTGCTAGTAAAAACTTATATCGTCAGCCTGCTACGCTAATTACCTAAGTCATGTTTTGTAATTTTGAGAACAACGTACAACATACGATTCAAGCATGCATTTAAACATAATTTACCAACCTTTACATAAGAGTAAGTAATAATGACACAAACGAAGGGAATGGTCCGTAATAATTGGGGTGATTACGTAACTCCTGCATACTTGAACCTCAATTTAATCTTTGTTCTCAAAATTACAAAAAACGACTTAGGCAATTAGCGTAGCAGACTGACGATATGCCTGTAAAGAGAGAGAGAATGATTACACGTGACATGTTATACTCCACCAAATAACGTTTGTTTTTTGCTGGAATCAACCAAATACAAATGCAACCCAGCGACGCCACTAGTGATTGTTGCGACATTTGAAAACACATTTCAAAACATACAATGTATTGCTTGCAGGTAAGATCCTGGAAAAATACTGTCACTTTGATTTGTTTATTGATTTATTATCAATGTGATGTGAATTGTTTTAGTGACACAAATGGAATTTATGGGACACTGCTATGAAAGTCATCCATCACCATCAAATTATTCGGATGCAAAGTCGAGGTGTGAAGAAATAGGAGCCTACCTAGTTAGTATCGGGACGTCGCTGGAAAATGTGAGGAAGACTCAATTATATACTCTCAGAATAAAAATGGACCAAGGCAGTTTTTAACTAAATTATTTCATTTATATTATAATCTTATTTTACTCTTTACGACAAGTTAATCTTTATTCAAATAATTTTAGTGATAGAAATATGCAAGTGCTAAAAGAAAATTGTCACGTGATAATATGGGTCTAGCCTTTCTTTTTTTCTTGAACTTTGCTTCTTTCTTTTGTCTCCATACTGGTTAAAATGCTTATTATTAGCTTATGAAACTGGGTTTAGCAATTTGTTTTATCCTAGTCATATCCGGAACCAAACGTGTGTCCAACTGAACCCAATGGTTAAAGAAACAAACAAATAAACGCATAATGTGGACCTGTATTTAAAAAACATATGTCTACTTTGTCATGACATGTCACAGTGGCTGCACAATAATTCTGCTACACTGTGCATGCAAGCATAACAGTGAATTGAAAAGGGCGCGCTTCAAATTTGGCCAATTTTAGAAAACATCCATGTCGATAAATGAATTTCTTCATATGCTTCATTTATCCAAATTGTTTGAATTTTTAATATATGGTGTGTGAAGCCTTCCCGAGGCTACCATCTGGTCCCCCAAAATTAAAAATTGTTTTGTTTAAGAACTACTGCCTGTTTTTATGGATTTTTGAAGATCGCTCATAAATCAGTAAATATAGGCCTATTGAAGTAAAGGGACCTACCGCCATTTAGCTGAAATACTAATCTTTCTTAGCATGTACATTATTTCCGTCGACAACGAATGAAGCACTTCCCTAAAACTAGTTGAAGCAAAACATTAATCAATGATATTTTTAGGGAGTAATTTTCCAAACCGCAATAGCTCTAAGCCATTGTGTGTGTCCAAGGCCATACTACTTTTGTATACGCGGTACAGTAAAATAGCTGTTCCATTTACCGATTGTCCTCCCATGTTAATCGTGATGACAAAATGTTAATTTAAGGTCTCATTGCAACTGAATTTTTATTTTTACTTTTCGGACTTGACTTTGAGTAATGGTAACACATACCATGTTTACAGTAAAAATTAAAATTATATTCCAGACACCGTCAAAATGTCAAACTTTTTATTTTTTGTATTTTTTTAAATAATTAACCGCAGTTCATTTATTCAACCTCATAAAGGATCATTCTTAAAAAATTTATGATGAATGAACAGACGTTCATTAAATATTGAAAAAAAACACCCAAAATTACTCATGCCTAATTTGCATAATAATATCATAAATACATAATTAACTGTAATTACCTAATTTGCATAATTAATTACTTTTTGTGTATTTTTTGTTATCAATTGAAAGAATTTTGTATACATATTTGTGCAAAAAAAACCACACCTTTATATCATGTACGGTTTTCTATTGGCATCAATTTTGCATATTAATTAGCTGAACTTAGTCATTTTTGGAGAGTTAATTTGTCTGCAGATTGGCCGAAATCGCTGAAATAGTATATTTGGTTAATTTATTATAATTATTCAATGATAGATTTTTTAAATTTTGTTTTCTATAACGAAGTCAGGAAAGATAGGCATTTAACATGTGATATTTAAATTAACGCTGCTTTTTCAAGCAAGCGTCCAAATAAACCTTCAAAATCTCGAAATGTGCCGATTTTGTCATTACAGCCATTTGTGGCAGGATTTTATTCCATCTACGAGCATCTTTAAATTGACACTACATCACAATGCATTGACCGATTTCAATTCTGTTTTTTGATTGTCGATGCTTTAATAAAGCTCAATAATGTAGGAACATTAAATAACGTGTTTCTGCTGCGATTATTTTTGAGGTGATATAGCTATTAATATCAATGATCACAACAAGTGACTCATTTTAATGAGTCACTTGTTGTGACTCAATTGCTAACGAAATAATTGTGTAATTCTGTTTTTTAAGGCTATAATAACTGAAAATTTAGAAAATCAAACGGAGACAGCTTATTGGATAGGATTGGATGATATAGTGACTAAAGATGAGTTCATATGGGGCGATGGAACAGTTGCTTACAGTAATGGGACGAACATGACTTACAGGTGAGCTATAATTAAGACGTTGTAATGGGACAAACATGACTTACACATGAGTTATAATTGAGACGTTGTAATGGGACAAACATAACTTACGCATGAGTTATAATTGAGACGTTGTAATGGGACAAACATAACTTACGCATGAGTTATAATTGAGACGTTGTAATGGGACAAACATGACTTACAGGTAAGTTATAATTGAGACGTTGTAATGGGACAAATATGACTTACAGGTGAGCTATAATTGGGAAGCTGTACTGTTCCTTATGGGCGGCTTCAAAACTCAACCGCTGAATAATAAAAACCGGCTCCAACCGGACGGTCGAGTTTTGAAGCCGTTCCTAACACCGTGCGCCTCACGACTGTTAAAGAATTTGCAGAAAAAATGAAGAGAGGGATTGATTAATTGACGTTGTAATGGAACAAACATGGCTTACAGATAAGTTAAAATCGAGACGTAGTAATGGAACAAACATGGCTTACAGGTAAGTTATATATATATATAATTGAGAAACCTTGGAAAATGCTCATCATCCGTGAAACACCAAGCCTACGATTCTTTGGTAAAATCACAACTAGAATATGACTCCACAATCTGGGACCCATATAGACAAATAGATCAATTTGAACAGGTATAAAGCAGTGCAAAAGGTCTAAAAGGTGTTTTATTAGTATTATTATTATTATGCTAAAACAAACTGTTATAGTACCAACTGACTAGCAGTGGAACTTTGGACGGATCTAAAAAAGATTCAGTGCACACAATCAAGGAAACTAAAGCTTAACTAATGAACATATAGGCCTATGCAACTCCGAAACATTTATAATTAGTCACATCACTAGTATCATATACATGTACCTTCAAAACCCGTCTAACAGGCTTTTCAATAGTACCCTGCCACATGTAATTTCCAATTTCAAACGCCAACTGTTCCACGGTGCTGAATTCAGCAACCATGTATGAGCTCTCATAAATAAGGGCGCAGAATACCAGCTCTCCATTAAAAAGAAATTAATAGAATGGTAAAATGAACATTTCCCACAGGGCCAACTTTTTTGAGTAAAATCGTTCTTATTTTGTTTTAAAAAATTTGGGCCCATTTGAGTGATTAACGTGCTGCATTCTTTCACTTTAACCGTTTAACTTTTGGCGCATTGATTTGATGCAATACACCCGTAAGCTAAGTAACATAATGGAAATAAATGTTTAAAACTGTTTAATAGGTACAACAACATCCAAAATTTAGGTTTAAATATTTTGTATGTTGTCTGGTCTATGGCCATATTTACATGTATACACACGCACACGTGGTAATGACAAAAAATACATGCATATTACAAAACACATTTATTATGCATTTACTTTTATTTTGTAAAAAAAACCACTTTATTTTGTCCGGGGTAATTACAGACTCAAGTCCTCCCATACCGTAACCCTAAACCCTCAGACACGGGCTATAACACTAACCCTAATGCTAACCTATCCCTATCATACCCCTATAACATGCATAAACCTAATCCTAATTCTATTCCTATCCTACCCTACTCCTAACCCTTATTTTGTACTTCTAATCTAAACCCTAATCTTATAGCCTAACCTTAAGAGGGATTGGTCTCATTCTGCATGGATAATGATTCGTTTATTCAAAATTATCTTTGCACCACACTGAGTATTTTGTTTGCAATTTTCTAGAAAAGTGGACTTAAATTTGTCAAGAATGAAAGTACACAGTGCTTTGTATAACTTTGAGGAATAAGGTGGCATTGTTTTGAATGAAAAATCAAAATATGCATTATAAATGTACCCATCTAATTGAATACATGAATCCAAAACCCACCCAAGTCCATGGGAAGTGATTTTGAGAAAAAAACCTGTGTATCATTTTAATTCCTTCAGTTAGATTTACCTGGTCAATATGGTAAGTTGTCCGTGCAAATGGGTGAGTTAAATTGTATTAGGTATGACGATTAGCATTTCAGGGACTTCGCGGGGTTCATTTTAAATTCTGGACTTGGGTGGTTTTTTGAATCATATACAAAGACAATAATGTTGGAATGAGATTACCACTAGTAAGATAATACAAAATAAAGCACAGTTATGTATAATGTTGATAAGCATTCTGCCATGTAATATAAACCACACACTTTCCTTGATTAAACCCATTTTTTTTTCAAAAGTCACTCTCGAGCAATGAATGTGTTACAAGTGGACTTTTATACATACTGGATTTCAATCAATGTGTTACAAGACTCAAATCATGGACTTGGGTTGATTCTTTCATACATGCTATTTTTCACATGCTCAATAGACACAGAGGATGAATTTGAGTTGATATGACAGGCCTATGTATAGCAACACTTTCCCATGCTTAACTCAATTTGGCCAAAGTATGGACTTGGGTGGCTTTTGTATTCATATATTCAATTGGTTGCTTCATTTGTTAATTTACGTTTAGTTTCTATAAGATATTGCTTTTGTTTTAAGTGTATGGATGCATTTTGTGCGCAGTATAATTACAATTATATGATTCCCATATTGGGCCCCAAAACATTACCAGTATGGTTGGGGACAATTGCAAGATCATGTAAAAAGCATATGCGTACAAATGAAGCAGTGTCTAATAACTGAGAGTAGATCGTGACCATTACATTCTTACTCCAGGTTTTTCTTTCCAAGACCTAAATGTTATTGCAATGTCTGAGGTAATTATAACTTCGGTGACCAATTGAGATTTTAGAATATCAATGCAAAGTTAGAGATTTGTTAACATTCGCATGTTGCATGAATGGGCAACTGGTTATGTGACAATTACCCCATACCCTGGGAAAATATAATACTAGACTTCCATTTTTAAATTATCGTGGCCTTAAAATGGCCTGCTTCACTTTAATTTCAAGCCAACAATAATGCAAAATATTCAATTTAGATTGTGCTATATCCATGGCAACGGTTGATTTTATTAATTTCTTGCAATTTTCTCCACAATTTCTAGCAACATTGACAGCCACATGGGATGGAATGAAACTCTCAACTGTGTGACGTTGAAACGGTCAAGCGGAACCTGGCAATTCGATGATTGTAGTAATCAACTTAAATTCATTTGCGAATGGGAAGGTAAAACTGTTACAGGCAAATAAAAATGTACAAGTTCACCTTATCAAAACACCAACAGAGGGAGCACCAGCGCCCAGAAGTGGATCGTATATGTGACTAAGATGATTGGCCCTCGTCTCTGTTCATAGAGTTCGATGCTCTCTTCCTTATCCAGATTGCTTTTCTGATACGGCGGGGTCCTGCATTACATTATTTCTCGAGGGCTTGGGCATCTTTACAATTTATGACATGATTTTGTTGAACGGCATGTTCCGCAATTGCTGATTTGGATTGTTTACAGACTGACTTTTTTCTTGTTTGGCGAGTAAAGGTTCCTTTACTATGAGCTACTTTATCCGTTCCTTGTTTGTGCTCTTTCAGTCTTGTGTCAAAGCGACGCCCAGTTTCTCCTACATAAGTACTGTCACAATTCGCACAAGGTATTTCATAAATACAATCCGTGGTACTCATGGGATCTCTTTTGTCCTTTGGATGCACCAACATTTTTTTAATGTGCTATTCCATGTTTTCTAAAAATGCGAGTGGCTGTCTCCGTCATTTTGTCAACATAAGGTACGATCACAAGTCCTTTTCTTTTCTCTGTGGAATTCTTGTTCTTATTAGGCTTTTTTGCCTATTTGTTTTCCATCTTGCGTTTGATGTGGTTAAAAGTCCACTCTGGATAGCCACATTGTTTAAGTGCGTGCTTGATCAGGTGGTGAGCGCCGTGTATTCTCTAAATTCAGTACATTACCGTTGTCAACCGTGTAACTGAATGGGATTATTTTGAAATTTTAAAACGCTTAAAATATCGCAAACAAGTAGGCCTATGTTAATAAATAATATTAATACAAGCTAAAACCGTTGGGTTCGATAATGAACCCCACAAAACTAACCGAGTGTATGGAAAATGTCATACGGCTGAGCGGTTTTGCCGGCTCTCTCCGACCATTATGCCACTCGCCGTCTATGCTTGATTTTACATTTTTCATGATCTTTGTCCTCCTTTTCTGAGATAATACTATTCATTCCAACAGTATGCGGACCACACCCAACTCTTGATAAATAGGGTGGTGGAAAGCCAAATTTAATACTGGTCTGTTTGTGTGGTTTTTCTGTACAGCAGAAGCTTAACCGAACCATCAGGTTTGGGCACTATCAACATATCAAAAAACGGTGTAGATCCTTCTTGCTCTTTTTCATAAGTAAATTTTATACTGTCCGTGGTGTCCGTTTGATTGAGATGCGTGGCAAGATTTTGCACTTGATCTTCCTTTACAATTTCTAAAATGTCATCCACGTAACGTTTCCAAAGCTGCGGTTTGCAATTCAAGTGCAGTGGATATAGCTTGCTGCATGCTCCAGATATTCTAGGTACAAGTTCGCGACAACCAGAGATACTGGACTCCCTATAGCTGCTGTTCCAAATCAAAAATTGTATATTTTTTATATATTTTTTATATGTGGTGGTAAGAACAAATTTCAGAAGATCAATGATGTCATCTACCGCGAGTACCGTTCTTTTACTCAGAGTCTTGTCTTGTTCTAATCTAGCTTTGATGACATTAACTTTTTCTTGCATCCTTTTCTAACCTTTTGCGAATGACGTCAAAAACGTTTTTTGTTTGCTGGGTAGATTATATTTGATCCATAGAACTATAAGGCCAAAAACAAAATGTGTTTGCTTGCCCTCCACCAACTGACCCAAAATTGGCTAAAATTAGGGTCCGCTATTTTTATTTTATTTTTAGATTTTAGTTTATAATTTTAATGGTTTTTTTTTAAATTGCTTTTTCTATGTGTAAATTTCATTTGGCCAACAACATTTTTAAGAAGACACATGACCAATGCTCATTGCTAGGCCTATAAAGTAGTGTGTCATTAAGCAACATTTTTCCGACTTGACGACCCACCCTAAAAATTCCACTGCCGGGCAAGCAAACAATTTTTTGGCCAAATACAGACAATTTATTATTGCCACCTATATCTTTTATTATAGATGACGTATGTAATGAATTACGACTTTATAACGGAATATCCCCAAATGAAGGTAGACTTGAAATAAAGCTACGCCGATTTGATGCAACATGGCATCCAATCTGTGGTTCATCACAGTCACTATTTTACAAAACGGCGCCAGCCCGAGGGGCTAGCATATTCGATCCAGATGCTGCCAAGTATTATTGTCGACTTTTAGGCTACCGTAATGCGTTGTCTTACTACACAGATGCGGCGCTGGGATTTGGAGTTGGAAATGGGACTCCGCACATATTGTCTTATTTCAAGACCAATTTTGAATGTGATCCTAGAACAGCTGTAAGCTTACGCTGTCTGGGAGGTAAGCTTTTACCAAAAGATACCCAAAAAATCACTCTTAAAATGATTAGCTACAAGCTACAAACGAAGAACAGAAAAGGTAGGAGTGCAAGGCAAAGGACTGGCGAGACAGATGCAGACAGATAAACACCGACGTTGGCACATTGAAGGCATTATTAACACAATATGTATCATAATATTGTAAAATAGATACGTGTGGTATCACGTACACTGATATATGTGACCGTCCACGGCGAATGAGCCGTAAATTCCTCCCCCGGTCAATTTTGTTTTATTTCGTGTTTAAAAAATGGTATATCATTTGACTTCAAACGATATCCAAAAGCGGGGTTATGGTTTGTTAAACTTTGCTCCTTCAACAAAATTATAGCTTTTTACGTTTTTACATGTGTCCCCAAGTCAACGAGGTTTAAGAAAGTTCTCTCATTGTTAATTTTTGGTTATGCATACCTGTACAAAATACAATGCCTGGTAACCCACCACTTGAACAGGATTTAGCAATATAAGCAAACAAAGACCAGAGCTATTAAAAGTTCTATAGCCATCTAAGGTAGAAGCTTATTATCCACTTCAACAACAGGATTATTGATTAGTTTTTGACTATCGAAATGAGACGGATGTCGGGCCAGCTTAAGTTACCGATGAATATGACCTTCGTACACATTTTACACCGTAACTCAGAATACAATTTAGGGAATTTACGGCTCATTTGTGCTGCCGGGTCACATATGTAACGTTAGCATAATCCACTGCTGTGGATGTCTGCAGATCTCAAAGATATTTGCTGATCTACAGATAACATACGCTAAACACCATACTGGTTTTAGAGGGGTCTGAGTTTAAGGCCCATGAAAGTCAATTCCGTCACTTTTTTTTCTAGGTTGATGAGGTGACTTTTTCATTTTTCATTATTTCATCAGATTTCATTATTGACCTAAAATGCGTGTTGATTTAAAGCAAAATGGAAATAAAAGCAACGACGAAATTTTCACGAAAGTTAGGGACTAGAAAAGTTAGAAAAGAGCCTGGTTTTGCTTCCAAGTTATGAATTTATATCTTTTACAAACTAAAATATATGTTTCCAATTGCTAAAACTGGCGAAAACACTGATACTTTGAAAATAATGAACTATTTTGGCATTTTTGAATATTTGACGCGGGTATTTTGGGTTTCCAAAAGTGATGCGGGCGGGGGACGATAAACTCAGAATCGACTTTCACGCGCCTAATATAATTCACACAGATCGAGTTATTCCTCACAGAGGGTAGCTAAACTGATAGTCCACGTGTGTTAGTATACTATACCAGTGTCAAATGATAAGAAAAAAGACTGCATATTAATTCAATTACCATGTCGATGTATTGTACAGATGAGATATTCGCATTTAGACTTTTGGGCATGGACTTTGGGAGAGGACGTGTAGTTGAGGTTTTTGATGGTTATGACTCCTGGGGCAGAATCTGCACTGCGACATGGACTCGAGTAGAAGCAGAATTAGTATGTCGTCATATGGGATACCGATGGGCGATTGCAGGCACAAAACTTCCTTCTGAAGATGGAGCACCACCTAAGATTATGTCTATAAAGTGCCGCTACGATGCATTATCTCTGGATGAATGTACTGTCCAGGAGATAACAGTTGAATGTGCTTGTGACGAAATGGATGCTGCTATTATTTGCTCTAATAGTAAGGAGGTATTCTTTAATATCTAATATAAAATATTGCTTCAAAAACATCATGTTGTTCTTGATATTCGAATAACCAAAAAATTCATTTATCTAATATCTAACACAAAAGTCTTGTGGATTATCACGGATGATAAAATTTATCATCCATTCAAATTCATCAAAATTTAATTCGCCTTTTTAAAGTGCTTTTTGTTATCTTATCTTCGTTATTTATTTATTTATTTATTTGTTTGTTTGTTTGTTTGTTTATTTGTTTGTTTGTTTGTTTATTTATTTATTTATTTATTTATTTATTTATTATTTAACCTGGGAAATTTGATGATGTAATCAATGCATGGCAGGTTCTCCGGAAATTATTTTTGTCAGGTTATGTCCGTACATTTCATCTTTCCTCCTGAAGTCACATCAAGCCAGGGCGCTTTCTTCCAACTTGTTGTAATCTGTAATATTGATTTGATTTAGTATAACTGCGTCTTTATATTTTCTGAATCATCTTCACTTCAGAAACGCGTTTCAATCGAGATATTTGCAAGGCGTGCCCTTTGCAGACCACCATTTTATATCGATGTGGAAATCAGAAATGCCTTTGAAATTTTACAACAATTACCCCGTGAACTTTTCTATTTAGCCTAAGCCTGGTATAAACACCTGAATTTGGAGCTAAAAATATTGTTTAAATTGCAATTGGCCCAGAAACACTCAATTTCACTTCGATTTGAAGCTGAATTTTCATATGTCGTACATTTTTTTGCGCTCTTTTATTAGTAGAATAATTTTCTTTGTATCGTGTGATGAAGACTGGGGTAGCTCCACTGAATTTAATATCTATACTGCGTCCAATAAAGTATCCTTACATTTGGAAAATTTATAATCACAATTTCAAATTTATTGAATTTAATATTTATTTAAATGTATTTTTAACCTGGGGTGACCAATCAATGATGCACTATCTAATCCTGCACATTATGACACCAAGTCATAAAGTTACAAGCAATTGAATAGACGAAGGTCCAGTTTTAAAACTGCCAAATTTGCCTATACAAGGCGCAAAAAGATTCCAACAAGCACAATAAAGAGACAACACAATTTCTTCAATGAAGCGTTATTTAAAGCAGTTTTTATTTCAGTTTTACTTCACTGTACTTTTCATAACTTTCATTTTATTTGTCAGTCCTTTTGTTTTTTGTTTTAAATTAAAGCTTAACGCATAAATTAGCCATTCACCACTCTCAAACCAGATTTGTGGCCTGTGGAGTTTTGAATAGGCCAGTTTGTCACTTTTAAACTGGACCTTCGTCTAATCAAATGCTTGTAACTTTATTTCTTGAAGACACATTGGATTCAATGTGGTATCATAATGTGCAGGATTAGATAGGGCATCTATTAATAAAACAAATTTACTCCAATATTGTTCAGTTTGGAAAATGTGACTATTTTTCCAAGTATAAGGATACTTTATTGGCGCAGTATATTATGCATAAAGGGTATGTCTAGTACTATGATACTGAGTGTCTCTGAAAGGAAACTGATTTTTTTTTGGGGGGTGGGGGTACTTTGACGCATAAACCAAATGTAAAACTAAATATTTGAAGAACATGTCACCCATCATATACTTTTTGAATTTTGAGAATTGACCTTTTCGGTAAATCCCATAAGCCTTTGTGAGTACATCTAAGAACTCGTCATTCTGCGTCACGCCGCTCCGCGCCGATGCGCACATCGTTTATCGAACATCATTACTGCGTATTGCAAGTCGGCGTGACGTCAAATGACGAGTTCTCAGGTGTACTCGCAAAGGGTTATGGGATTTACCGAAAGGTCAATTGACCACTCAATTTGAAATAAAAGAATTTTACGAAACTATCTAGTTCAACCTGTACCACGGAGTCAATATCTATCAATAACGCATCATGCACTGATCATGCGCAGTGATTAGGCCACCTTAATTTAATAGTTCGTCTCAAAGCCCTTCCCAAGTTAAAAACCTAAAACGGAATACGGTTTTAATTAATTCTTTTTTACATTTTTTGGCTTTAATTTTTTGTATCTGTGGCAAGAATAGACCACCTTTTCATCTCTCAAGGATTTTTATTGCGATTTACGCTTTAGGCTATTTTGACGTCTGTTGATGTCAGACGTGAGATTTTTGTGTGGTGGATCGGAAAAAACAAATCAGCGGAAATAACTGAAATTTACTAATGCAGCGGAAATAACGCGAAAAAACGGGCAATTTTACCAATGCGCGCGGGGACTTTGAACTGAATTACTGATGACTGTGAATGATAATGATGATGTTATGACCAAACGTGTGAAAACAAGCTTAAAGCGTGAGAGGGCGTGATGAAATTATGCGATGAGATGGATATCGCGTCGCCATTGACTGAATTATTCTAAATTTGTTATGGGTGTCAAAGCAAAATTATCTTACTCTAAAACCGTTGGGGTTCTGCAAAGTACCCCACTGCAAGTATGTTAATTGTCCATTTATAATCGCTAACCGTGTATTGTGAATGGGGCTGTCAGCCCTGTATCTTCGCCAGCCTCGTACGTCCGTGTTGCGTGTCCTATGCCGCCTGGATGGTGAACAACCGGGGTTGGATGTGAGGGAAAAGACAGAAAATGGTGAGAAAAGAGTTATATGTCCACATTAATGCCTTTGGGTGCAAGAGTTTGGAGTTTATTAATCCAAAATGATTCCCTGTGTAAGATGATGTGTTCTTGGTGTTTGTGAATTTTTTCGATGGCCATGAGATGTGCATCGGTGATTGAATGGTCAGGGAGGTTGAAATGGTGTGCTATAGGCAATGATTTACCTCTGTTAGTGTTGTATATTTTGACATCAGACCGTGCATGATGCAGTCATGTCTACAGTAGAATTCATCTCGACCTTTGCAGGACTTAAACCCCATTAAAAGCTATTAAACCAAGATAACACTCATTGAAACAGCTCAACTGATTAAATCGGATCTTCTCTGGTTGTGCACATGTGTCTGTTTTATATGTGCGGTATGGCTATGAGGTGCTATAATACAGTTTCAGTTGGGTAACTGATTATAAAGGAAACGCAAGGAAACAATGGTATGTGGACCTTTGTTCACGAAATGAGACAATGGCCTGCTTTTTGTTAACCAGCATTCTTAAAATGAGCAACATAATGATTGTTGACTTAACACGGTTTGGAAATAATTTCTTCATATTTTTGGTGTTATCTGTCGTTTACATATCCTTCCTAAAACACAAAAGTGCGACTATTTCCAAACACCTAAATTAGCTAAAAATTTGGGACATGTTACAAAACTATATTTTCTAGAATTTCATAGAATAGTTTAAATGTAGCTTGTACCGTTTTTTTGTGGCATCCTTCAGAACGGAGCGGTCCGTTACCAATATAGCTCAATATTTTCGGTCAAATCTCCATTCAATTAACACGGGGAGTTGGCTAGCTATGAGCTAGCTATGCTTTGCCCTCACTCATATTCTACGAAAGTGCGACTATTTCTGAACATTTAACCGAGCTGTAATTTTAGGTCATGTTAGAGAAATATATTTGCTAGAAGTTTGGAGAATAGTTTAAATATTGGCCGGTTATTTTTCACACAGTGATGTTAACTAGGCAAATGCAATATACTTCTAACATACACTATTTGTAAAGGCGGCGCGTCAATGGTGAGAGCACTGTGTATTGTGTATAGGAAAACGGACAGTAACTGCAGTATGGTGTTATTGAAACGAGTGTTTTTGCATTGATTACAAGTGATTAGATAAATCAGCCATGACATCTTGCAATGAAGTTTATTTATACTTTATTATAATTCATTTGTTGTAGATTCCTTGATAAAGGCCCCAGGCCGAAACGTCGGATAATAAACTAGATTACTTGCAACATCACATGTCCATATTTCTCTCAACTATATATAATATTAATTTTCAATTTTGAACAAATTAAAAATCAAATTAAAATCAAAATGGGGGAATAAAAAACAGGGAATTAAAAATAAATTGGAGAATTTTAAAAAATCAGGAAATTAAAACAAAAGGGGAATTTAAAATAATGGAGAATTTAAAAAAATCGATTAATTAAAACCAAATGGGGAATTTAAAAAAATTGAAGAATTAAAAAAGGGGGAATTAAAAAAGAGAGGAATTAAAACATAACTGGGGCATTAAAAAACGGGTATTTGGTGGAGATCGTACACCGTACCAACCCTCGTATAAAGGTTTTTTAAAACCTTTATACGAGGGGGAGATTTAAAAATCTCTTGTAAAGTAACTATGTGTACTCCAAAAATTACCCAAAAAATACTTTTCACTTTATTAATTCAATCATTACACACCTGTGGTTCATATGCTGTATTTGCAACAGAAACGAGATGGAGTGGTTTGAACGGGACACAAAATGTGATTTTGCGCCCATCATACAGCTATAATAGCAACGTGAATACTTACTATGTGGAAGCTCAAATAAGCGATAAAGGTAAATGGCGCAGAATTTGCACCGATGACAGCAACGATTTTTTGCCCTGTCGTTTTTTCGATTTCGATTGCGAGGACCTTCAAGCAAGTAGTGTACATAATACGATTGGGTTGAATTCCACAACTGTTTTTATTGGGACTTTCCGAGTGGCCGGTACGCGATATCGTACGGATGTGGCGATTGATTGGTTGGCGAATGGAAGCTGTTCTGATCTTGAACTAGTTGAAATCACTTGCAATTGTGGTAAGTGAAGCTTAGTAAGCGTCACCCTGCTATTTTTTGCAATTTTGAGAACAGGTACAAAATATTGTTCAAGGATGCATCAATTTAGTAATCACCTTAATTATTTCTGATTATTCCTTTTAATTTGTCTCGTTAGCATTTGTTCTTGTATTTGTGCAAACATATGTGAATAAATATTGAAACGAAGTGAATGGATGGGGTCACTGTAAGATACAAGACCACACGAGGGAAAGCCTAACTGACCAGATACAAAGTTTGGTGTATCACTTTATTCAAAGAACTGGATAAGAAATCTCTACTATTGACATTTCTGCACGAGCAATTATTTCAACAGGAAAAAGAGACTAGAAATCAACATGCTCACTATCTCTCATGTAGTCGTGATCCACAGAGCATGAATAACTATTAAAACATGAGATTTCCTACCTTAATAATCCTAGTTTATTTACATTTTAATCTTATTGAATGCAATGTTAAGCTTTTTATAATTGTGAGAAAAGTTAAGTTTACTAAAAACGAAATAACAATAGAGACGTGATTTTGTGTCTTTACATTTACCATGGGTATGTAGTTCTCTTTTCTCACTTTCAGTATACAACTATTTTGTTGTTTCCCAATAAATATTTGAAGATCTTTTTAAAAATTAATACGAGACGAACCTGTATACACATGAAAAAGGGCATCCAGAATATCAAATTCGCCCGAAGCGAAAACTTGACATAAAGGGACTTGCATACCCACAAATATGGCCAACCACACATGCAGGTTGTGTGTAAATAAATGTTCCCAGCTTCCCATTGCACCTGGGTGGGGTGAGGCAAGCGAGGCAAAGCGCCTTGCCCAAGGTCGCAACACGGTGGTGGGATGGGGACTCGAACCCACGTACGTCGAGCAAGCTCTCAGATTATGAGCCCAAGGCCGTAACCACTGATCCAAATATGTCCTCTTGATGTCGTTGAGGAGGAGGAGGAGGAGGAGAGCCACCGTGCTGTACACATACAAAAGCACAAGCAATTTTAGCGACCGTCTTCGAAAACATGTTTTATACAAAAGGGCTAAATATTTACTTCGTCTTGTCTTAATAACTAACCTAAATTACTGGGGTACAAAGTTGCTAACATGTATATAAAAAAAGGTTAATACTCATGGGGGAGTGACAACTGACATTATAGGGAAAATGGATCGGCTAGACATGACTAACAGATCACCAATAGATATGAAAGAATTTAACAGTTTCACGCAAAACCAACCACTTTCTCCCCAATCAAGTGGACAAGTTTCCACTTTTGTCCCGTTTTAGTCCCACCCCGCCTTTTTGATCTCTCCCCCGATTGGTCAGAAGTTCCATACGGGACCGTAACCTTGACAGACTGGGGTTGAGAAAATTATAAACCTAGATCGTATCAATAGAGGGCATCATTTAGCTCCTCTCAGACATCTAGAGACACGATAATAATGAAAAGGTAAATTGCCACCTCGTTACAATATTTTAAAATGCATTCTTGAACCATATTTTGCACTTGTCCTCAAACAGTCAGCACGGGAAAATTTTCTGGACACGTGAACCATATTTTAGCATTATGTGTGACCTCAAACATTTAAAAATAGGAAGAATTTTTCCTTTGAGGCAAAATAAGTTATCGTTAATAATGTTATGGTAGGTTTCCGTACGTAGATGATATTTTTGAAATTACGTTTTGATGATATTGTGAAAAAATTAAGATAACATAATATTCAATAAATTTGCAATGCACAAATTCCTATCAAAATTGCGGTCAAAAACACTATTCCAATTCAAAATTACTAAGACTTGAATAGCGAGGTCACCGCCGGGGTCAGAGATCAGGCTCGAGGTTACATCTTCTATTTTATATCGTTTTCAGCATGCTCACCACCGCTGCCGCGGTGTAAGATCGGCTCTTTCATTTTAAAATTGAATATACTTTTATCTCCTTGAGTATAAATTCCCCCTCCAGAAATAAGCAAAACAAAATATAATTTAAATTATTTAATTTTATTGTCATGTGACACGTTGTCAAACTTCTTTTCACCATTATCGTAATCTTTTACATGTTATAGACTTGATCACTGATGATAAACCGACTGAGGTGATAAATGGCACAGGCATGTTTAAGACATCCCATAGTAGCTGCGATGGTCGATGCGATCACGATGACTTCACTATTTGCCAATGTGACATTGATTGTGCATTCTTTGGTGACTGTTGTTTTGACTACGACAGTACGTGTCAAGGTGTGCATAACGTAACTCATGGAATTCTCCCTGACAGAGACACATATGACTGCATCGATGTCTATGACTTCTCACCTTTACAGCGTGGTCACGGCCTTGTATCCGTGTATCTTGTGACACGATGTCCTCGATCTTGGAAGGAACCATACATCAAATCACGTTGTATGTCGGAAGATACCAATGCAATGCATGTTTATGATCCGAAGGGTGTCAACTACCAGAACATGTATTGCGCAATATGTCACATGAATAAGCCAGATGATATTTTTACTTGGGGTTATGAATCTACGATAGACCGCTGTTACCATGAGCGAAATACACGCGTAATATCTCGTCGATGCCGTGATTATCCGGAATGTCCCGAATCATTCCAAAATGACACAATTAAAACAGCTTGTCGGTCTTACTTTTACCCAATAAGCATATCATGTTTTGGTGATCCGCAGTCATATTTCTACAAAAATCCACATTGTAAAATATGCAGCGAGGAATATCATGATGAGAACGTGTGCAGGGAATATGTTCAAGTATTAATTCCCAACCAACCAGGTCTTGTTAGTATGTGGGACTTTAGTGCTAAAGACTCCACATCTGACCCGTCTTTCATTTGTCCACCTGGAGAAACGCCCGATCTGGTATCCCTACAATGCAAACCTGTCGTATGTTCGTTTGGATTTGCGTTGCAGAATAACAAATGCGTTTTAAAAAATGGCACTAAACACAGCTATGACTTAATCGACACATGGGAGTGCAAGCAACAGCAGGTCATCGTCATGTTTAAGGGACAAGCAACATCTGGCCTGTGTTTGCGCACCAAGATTAGCAAATATGTCAAATCTGATCCACGTCAATTTGAGTATCGCATATCTATTGATGACCATTCTCTTTGGGTTGCACTTCGTTATGTTAACATAAGCAATGCCGTTACTCTGGTTCAAGGCATTGAAGAAATATTTCGCACTGGTACACACACCCCTGCATGTAACATTGACGAGATTGATTTTGCGGTGTATTGTAACCATGGTAACAGCGATATGAACGATGATTTTAACTGCACTCAAAATTGGTTTTCTTTAACTCCATCTGAAATAATTCCAGTCAATGCCTCTAATCATGGAAATGTCTATTTTTATGACGGCCAGTATGTCGCCCCAGATCACATTATTTTTATTTTCAATTATGCAGTTCGAAGAGGGAAATTGACAATAATGGAAGTAGTGTTTTTCTGTGGTCAAATGATGGACATTCCATTGTTGGATTGCGAAATGATAACGATAGAGTCCTCAGAGTATTATATCAATGTAAGCGGGTTGTTCCTCGGTAGTGTCAATGGAGTTGTTGATAATGGTAGTTTTATTTTGTTGAAAGACAGATCCGCTCAAATCTGCATTGATTCTATTCCTTCTGAAATCGATAAAACCCGATCTCATTACCGGTTCTTTTCTGGAGTTCTTGATTGTGTCGGCTTTGTATTCACATGCCTGTCTTTAATTGCGGAGCTTTTTACGATCATAACTTACTCCAAGTTTAAAACCCATCGTCATTTGTATGGCCTTGGTATTTTGTGTCTTAGTGTTAGCTTATTTTTTGCACAGATTTTCACTATTCTTTCTGATAAGATTGTATTGTCGGATGCATTTTGTATCGTATTTGCTGCGCTAACGCATTACTTGTGGCTTGCTGTCTTTACTTGGACGACCATACTAGCGGTGATTCTATTAGAAAAGTTTGTTATTCATTCAGTCTATCAGAAAAGTGATACATGGATGAAAAAACTGGCCTGTCTGCTATTTGGTTTGTGCACCCCATTACTGATCGTAACCTCGGCGTTAGTAGTCCATGTCTTAATACCATCTGACGTAGGTATTTATGGAAGAAGTGTTTTATGTTGGATAATTGATTCCAGTGCTAATCTGTATGCTTTTGGAATTCCTGTTGCATTTGCGATTATCAGTAATATCATTCTACTGACAGTAACGATGGTTACCTTGATTAAGAAAAGGAAACAGTCTAACGTGTTGCAGCATCAACCTGTCAATAAAGATGGAATGCGAGACGTACTTATGTTCTGCAAGGTAGGGTTTACAATAAAGAAATACATAATAGTGTAGATTTCAAACCAAAGTGACTGCGAATAAAGTTACTTGCGCACTCGTGTGTATAACTCTTTTAATTTGACATGGAAGGATGTTTGTGTTGGGTGCGAGCGCGTGTATGTTACCATCGTTCTCCAGGCAATATTTCAAGAGGGGCGACAGTAAGAATTTGTGCAATTTAACACAATTTCGGTCCAATTTTAGTCATAACAAAATTGAACAGGTGATATGAAAGATATTTCAATTTCATTGTTTTTTTCCCAGATTTCATCTGTTCTGGGGCTTTGCTGGATCCTGATGTTTGTGGCTAGTGCAGCTGATACTGACGCCATGTGGTGGATTGCGATCATTGCATCATCCCTACAAGGTGTTCATATATTCATCTCCTTTGGATTTAGCTACCAATCACGTAAATTGTGGAAAGATTTCATCATAGGACGTATACCAAGTAATATCCATTAAGGTGGTATCACATGATTATTAACTTGGTGATGGTGAAAACTATCATATAATAATTATTGTGGAATTCGATACCCCCGTACTATTAACATAAATGACTGCACTTGTCAATTGCGAGTACAGAATAGCACTTTAAGCGAGCCTTAAAACGGGCCAAATTCGGTTCTTATTTAGCGCACAAAAGTCAAAAACAATTTAACTAGAGACTATCATATTAAACCGGTAAAGATTACTGCATTAGTATGTAGATGTTAGGTGAAAGTCTTCTTCATCAACTTGGCCATCGTTCAATGTTTACTCCAATGCACATGCACCAATATCAGAATATGGAATTATACCAATAATTAAAGTAATTATGTAATCATGATAATAGACCGTGTTAATGAGATAATTCACCAAACTCACATATCAGTATTAAAGCAGTATAAACGTTTGTGTGTATACTACCAGCACATATTCATTCCAGTATAAATGTTGTTGTAGAACCTTGATAAAGGCCCTTGGCTAAAACGTTGGAAACAAAAAACTACAAGCATTTACAACGCTGACAAATTGAAGAGAGATGGGACGAGAACCAAATAGATCAAAATAGACAGGGATAATAAAGACACAGAGGATGATTTAAGGAAGCCCCATCATGCACTGTAAAAGTGTTATCACTAGAGTTTCAACTGCCACTTTACTTTTCAAATCCCATTGAACTCTGTGCAAAAGATGTTGTTTTAGAATTGCCCGTGTGTCATTATTACTTGGTCGATTTCAGATTTAAAGTGATGTATGCATGAAGGATAATTCACACCTTCTGTAGATAACATAAAATGTGAAATTGACCAACTTTTTGAAGGTGTTTTTATTGTAAATATATCTGTCCAAATTCAAATGTAACCATGCACGTGTGTATGCAGTGGGCGGGCAGTGATGTCATGTTCACTCACACAGCTGTGCTAACCGCAAGACTTGCTGTGAAGTGCTTTAAAACTATCCTCTGATAAAGACCAGTGGTGCAAGCAATGATTGCGTTATGTACGTGCTCCGGTGGATGCAAGTATCACGTGCCGGAACATGATAAGTACGTAAAGATGTGAGACACCGGAATATTTTGATAAAATGTTGTAACTAAAAAAATAGAAATGACTTACCAAAGTTACTCTGATAACAATAGTGATGTTATGACATGACGTATGAAAACACGATTAAAGCGAGAGAGGGAGGGAATAGCAGATAGGAAAAAGAGTTATGTGTCGACATTGATGCCTTTGGGTGTAAGAGTTTGGAGTTTTTTGATCCAAAATAATTCTATGTGTAAGATATGTTTGTGAAAAAAGATGTTTATTGTATTTCCCTCATTCTGCGAGTCCTGCCCTCCTGGCCGGGATCATTTTAATAGCTGGTCGCTTTTAATCTTTATAGCCTTGGTAGCGACTGATAGTGTTATACATGTGTAATTGTATTAAACCAGTTAACACTATTTATTGCCCGACTCGATTTATCAGTTTCTACTACTGGTTGCTGGTATGAGAAGTAGGTCGCACCGATACTTATATTGTGCACTCGTTAATATATTATAATAAAGATTGAAGCACATCTTACGTTCATGTCGGTTGTTTTTTATTAGTTATACATGTAGAAATGCAACTTTTTGTAATTATGTTCGTGTTTGCGGTACAACCTCTCGGGATGCGTTCGCACATTTATAAGTTAAAGGTCTGTAACCCGATCAACAACATCATCCGCCTGATTATTTTCATTGTTGATGAGATTTTGGTATCACACAATAGATCGTATTTTTCTCATTACTATCCTGAAATTTGACGCTCCAAGTCAATGTATTTCTGACTAAATCATGCTAAAACAGCGGCCATGGTGGCTACCACTTTTAAATACTTCCAGGCAGGATATTATGAATGAAATCACAATAAATCAGTCTCCCCAACAGTTAGTTTGGTTTGAGCAAACCGTATTGACTGTTCAAGAGACTTGGGTCCAAGATGGTAAATATTTTTAGTTCTAAAATTCCAACGGTAAATACAGGTGGCTCCGTGGCGATATCGGTCACAGCGCTGTAGCATTGAATATCAGGTTTGGGTTCAATCCCCGGCGTTGGCAAGTTTCTTTTTCCTTTCCATTTTTTAATCCCAAACCTTTTTACTTTCATTTGAAATGTACATATTGGAAAGGGAAATATTATTTATTTGCTTTTTTCTGAATCGGTGCTGCAGGGAAGAGCGAAAAACATAGTTTGGAAAACCAAATTTTCCGTTCAACGTACGGACATTGCAGCATAGGCCTATTGTCGTCACAGAGCATCTGTTTTGCTTTCGATATTGGCTTATTTGGATAGTTTTGATACAAAAATCTATCAAGAAGGAAAAATTAAATATGAAAATTATACTAGAGAGCATGACACGGTCAATATGCCACCCTTAAAAACTGGTTGTGGGGAGTGGTATAACAAATGTCACAACTACGGTGTAATGGTTGTCAGTGCAATCACGCACGCACTGCGGCATAATTACGGCACATGTTGTTGTTTGCCTGCCCAGAATGCAATTCACGCGTACCAAGGTATTGGATTGCAAATTTTGCTATTTATTCACATTAACACTGAAAATGTTGTTTTTTACAAAGCTGCATAAAGGGGACGATATTTGATATTGCGTGTAAGTTAAAGATAATACATATCCAAAACCAATAAGGTTATCCTCTTTAAAACCGGAGAGTTAAGACCAGTTTATAATTCGACGTCTTGCGGCTAGCGTCTTCCGCAGCAAAAAGGAGAACAAACCCATAACTAAAGCGAAAATCCAAGAACCAAAAGTCGCTGCGAGACACCATATGTCGCAACGAAAAATCACGTGCAACTATAGCTCCGATAACTCCGTCAGACTATATAGCTCGGTCTACTTTTACCGGCAAGAACAACATATTTCCATACCCATTTCCAGCAGCGTAGGCAGGCTTTTGATGTGAGGGCCAAATCCAACTTTTTGTACCCATTTGTCAATTTTTGGTCCCATTTTAGTCATTTTAATGACACTGTACTTGGTCCATCTATTCCTTAATTTGAGGATGGTGTTTGTACAATGTTTCACTCAAATAAATGGCTGCAATACCAAAACCAATTATTGAAACTGAAAACAAAGAAGAATAAACAGCAAGCAATTTGACATTTATTTGAATCAAGAAGAAATGGGAGGAAATTATATATAGAAAAGTTTATTTTATCGGTTTCAAGAGAAATAATACAACTGTTGATAAGTAGCAAGAAATCTCAATTAAGGCGTGATTGAATTGCTCCCTATTCCGCCCTTAAGGTTAAATACCACTAATTATGTATTACACGGGTTTCAATGGGAAAATGGCTAATTTCGGGTGGAATTTTCTCATTTTCAGAACTCTCACAGTTAAATGCCATTAATATCAGGTGAAACTATATGATTTAGATGCCAAATGATCAAAAACTCAATATAGGTTGGCAACTGAGACTTTTCTTGTTTTAACGCACTGAACTTTAAACACCTCAAAATGTCAGTGCGCCCTCGAAGCTGAAAGTTACAATATGGTAGGGCGAATGCGTAAGCCGTGCGTATGGATTTTGGTACTATTACAACAAAAATGTCATATAATGAGAAAATATACCATTTTGAAGCATCAAACCCTAAAAAGTACTTTTTTGGCTATACAACTTGATCAATTTCAGCGATTTTAATGCAGTCTTTTCCATGTATCGCCCAGGCCTATTAGTGGTATGTAACCTTAAAGGTTGAACACAGTATAGTTATCGAAACATGTCTTGTGTTCTGAGAGAGTTTATGTTCAGCAAGTCGAACATCCGTGAGGTAAAAGCCGGCAATTGCATTTATGAAATCGGATGCAAAAATTGTGGTCTCTTCTATATCGGCAAAACCCCACGGATGTTCGCCACCAGACTTGCTGAACATCAAGCGGCAGTGAAAATGGCTAATGAGAAAAAGTACACTCGCTGAGAACACATGCCATCAGAAATGGAACAGACACAATCAGCCATATCAGATCTAGTGGTAAGGGCTAAACATGTTACAGACTGGGAAGAATTAAATATCCTTGCGCAGGAACATGACAAAAGGAGGCGGCGTATCAACACCCTATAACAGAAAGGAGTTCACATACCTCTTAAGTCATGTCTACGATCTACTTCTGAAATCTGCAAACGAGACTGAGGAACACCGGAAACCACTCAAAATTGTTTGCCAAGAAAGTGGATAAGACGAAATATTATAGTGAGTACAATTTCACTTGGTTTTGTCAAACAAAAATCCAAAACCTGATGAATCTATACAACCAAGATCACTTGTCGTTCATTTCCCTCCTGTCATCAGGCAACAGTGACATCGTTGAATACTTTTCATATCATTATGTGGTATTAGTTTTGTTGAAAATATTTATCTATCCTTCTTTAAATGATGTGATGCACATATACTCGATCGTTTCAAGCAATAAGTTTTAGGAGTGGTTTTGGTGTTGGTCACGTGGTGTCCCACTATCTTGCCTAAGCTCCGTTATAACCAATGCATTTATCTGTACCCTTTGTTAGAAACTTAAAGCAGTTTCTCTTTTCTTTTTTTTTAGTTTGCCATAATAATCGTGTGAACACAAAATCACTTTGGTTTGAAGTGACCTGATCAAAGTATACAAAAGAAGTGTTTAAATTTCGCAGTGCAATATTCACGAGCAGAGAACTCAAACAAGTTAATCTACATTCGAAAGCGTGATTTAGATCTATGAATAATCCTAGGATTATTGCCCTGTGAAAAATATAGACCATAGAAATATTTCATCCCAATAGTAATTTTGCAAATGCAATTTTGCCACAGAAGCTTGTTTTGGTGTCCATAGTTTTGTTTTTGATGGATATTGCTTCTCAAGACCACGAACAAATAACTTTACTGGACCTCTGTCAGCATTGGGCATTTTGAGATATGGCTGATCAAATTAGTTCACACAGAGGTCAGAATGCTGTTGAAAACTTCTCCAAATTATTCCTCTTGTGATGGCGATCCAGAAAAAGTATACGTTTCCCTATCTGTGAAATACCCTTCTGAAGTTATAAGCAAAAAGGTCAAAGGTCACAATTTGACCTCCACAAGGGTCAAAACCTGAAAAATGCTTCGATCTTTACCAAAATAGTCTCAAATTGTTCATCATAGAAAATCCATGCAGAAAAATAATAGTTTGTATTGTGTATGATATTTCCTTAATCCATGGTGACGTTTTAACCATGAGAAAATGACGAATTCTTCTGACCGTTGAACATGTAAAAGAATAAGAACTTAATTTGGTAGTGTGATCCCATATATAGGTAGCAGAAATGCACTCAATATTAACTACGGTAACAAAGTAATGCACCGATGACTCTAAAAGTTTGTAAAGTCTGACAGGTCACATGCTCAACAACGCGTTGACATATCACGTGTTCGGGAAATCAAGTGGGTCAGCATTTTAAGATTCAATGCCGTTTACATAGTTGATTGTCATTTGTATACTCGATTAGAAAAGTCAAAGTGTCAGCTTCAACCACGACGACCATTTTGAACTTCACCAAACTCGACTCAAAAACAAGGCACAAATTAGCTTCTTTTGCTGATTCTAGCCATGATGCAGTCATGTCTACAGTATAATTCATCTCGACTATTGCAGGACTTAACCCCATTAAAAGCTATTAAACCAAGATAACACTCATTGAAACAGCTCAACTGATTAAATCGGATCTTCTCTGGTTGTGCACAAGTGTCTGTTTTCATGTGCGATATCGCAATAAAACTGGTATTATAGCTTCAGTTGGGTAACCGATTATAAAGGACACGAAAGGAAACAATGGTATGTGTACCTTTGTTCACGAAATGAGACAATGGCGTGCTTTTTGTAAACCAGCATTCTTGAAAATGAGCAACATAATGATTGTTGACTTAACACGGTTTGGAAATAATTTCTTCATATTTTTGGTGTTATCTGTCGTTTACATATCCTTCCTAAAACACAAAAGTGCGACCCTCTCCAAACACTTAAATTAGCTAAAATTTAGGACATGTTACAAAACTATATTGTCTAGAATTTTAGAAGAGTACTTTTAATATTGGCCGGTTATTTTTCACACAGCGACGTTAACTAGGCAATGTACTATTACCTATAACATTAACTAAAACACCAAAGTACGAATATTTCCAAACATCTAACTTAGCTAAAAATTTAGGACATGTTAAAAAACTATATTTTCTAGAACTTTAGAAGAGTACTCAGTTCAGTTCAGTTCAGTTCAGTTTATTTCATCCATTCAAAATACATGTTAACATAATACAGATAATATTTTCTTGTATAAAACAGTGTGGAACATTTTAAATTACATGACAAAAAGTATATGAGAAAGAGGATGAGGATGCCACCAAACGCACAGCGTGATGTTGTGGCACCCTATACATAATGTTTCAATTTTACAATAAGCAAAACAAAATTTAATGCATTAGGAAAAAAACGAACAAAGACAAACAAGCCTTGTAAGTAGAGAAAATACAAGATTTACCAATGCAAAATTCAAAGTATACAATGCATATTAAATATGAAATAATTTTATAACCAGTATATAGGCATATCTAGAATATTAAGTCATTTTAGGCAATTTCCAAAATATTACATGAAAAAGATATAATGTAAATGTAACAAGTATTGGATATAGGCCTACAACCTTGAAAACAAAACATGCATGCATGAGCAAATCAGAGGCCTAAATCCAACATTTACATGTGAAATTGTAAAAGGCTAGTACCTACAAAGTAAATGATAAATATAGCAAATGATAATGATATTCAATATTGAGTTACATAAAAAAATAGTTGGAAAATAATTTATTGGGGACAAACTCAACCAAGATCTACCTGCAAGGCAGAGGGAACAATATAACACAAAACACACGAAAAACAAGTCCAATCTGAGATATATTTTAATATAATAATAATAATAGAAATATAAAAAAAATATTTGATCCATTAGCCAGAAATGTAGCTACTGATGAGATGCTTTTAAAATTAGTTTTGAAGGATGACACACAGATCCTAGCTGGATTTGATTGACTGGGGAAGTGAATTCATAGTAGAGCACCTTGAATCTTAATGGTATTATCAGCAAGTTTTGTTTTGGTTAAATTGACATGGAAATTACTGGCTTGTCTTGTGAGGTGATCGTGAATACTTGCGTTTGTAATGAACAAGTTATTTAGAGACAAGTCAGTTGGAAATAATTTGTGGTGGAAATTGAACATGAACGTTCCAAGTTGGTGAAAATGTATATCTTGAATCTTAAGTGTGTTAAGTTGCTTGAAGAGCGGTTCTGTGTGGGCCAGCCAAAGGGAGTTAGTGCATGTGCGGATGATTCTTTTTTGGAGGAGAAAAAGTGATTCAAGGTGCGAGTTGTTTTTGTCAGCCCAGATAATATTGCAGTATGAAATATAGGGAACTGCAAAGGTGTTGTAAAGTGTAAATAAGGATTCCTGAGGAAGAAAAGGACGAACTTTACGAATAATGCCATTATATTTAGAGACTATTTTAGATATATGGGGCGTATGAGATTTCCAGGAAAGATTATCGTCAATTAGTATGCCAAGAAATTTGGTTGTGTGGACTTTTTCTAGTTTATTATTATTAATATGAATATTAATTTCCTTTTTAATGTTTGGTAGTATGTTTATTTTTAAAAATCATGAAATTAGTTTTTTTAATATTTAATGAGAGTTTATTTAGCTTAAACCAGTTGGAGATAGTTTCCAATTCATTATTAATCAGGGTTTCGAGAGAATTTTGGTCCTTGTGAGAAAAGAGAAAAATGATGAAGTCAGCTGTGGTAGAACAAAGGGGGAGATCATTAATGTAAATTAGAAACAAAGTGGACCTAATATCGATCCTTGCGGGACACCGCATGTGATTGATGTCATTTCAGATGAGGTTTGATTGAATACAACGAACTGTTTCCTGTTATTAAGATAACTACGGATCCAATTATTAGCAATTCCTCTAATGCCGTAAGTGTCAAGTTTATTTAAAAGAATTTCATGGTTGAGCGTGTGAATATGTCAAAAGCTTTGCTGAGATCAAGGAAAATACCTACAGTGTGAATTTTATTATCTAAATTCTGGGTAATTATGCTATAAAGTTCATTAATTGCCATATAGGTTGATCAAAGCCTGAATCCAAATTGGTTGGGACTAAGAATGTTGTGCGATGAAATGAAATCATGGATTCGGTTATAAATAACCTTTTCAAGTAATTTAGAAATGGCTGAAGGATTGAAATTGGTCTGTAATTCGAAAAACATGGGTGTCACCAGATTTAAAGATTGGTGTCACTTTGGCAATTTTGAGTTTATCAGAACTAAGCCATGTTTAATTGAAATATTGAAAATGTGGCAGAGGACCATGCTGACATTGTTTATGATTGATTTCAATAAGATGGTGCTGATGCCATCCATGCCTGAACTATGGCTTGATTTTAGGTTAGCATAATTTAATTAGTTCCTCCGGTGTTGTTGTGGGATAAAAAATGCTATTCATTAGTGGCGGTTTTGATGGAGCCTGAAAATCGCCACATGGAGGTGGAATTTTATCAGCAAGGGAAGCACCAATGTTTGTGAAAAAATCGTTGAATTTGGTGGCAATTTCATGGGCAGTGGTGATTTTGCTACCAATGTCATCAGTAAAAAAGTCAGGAAGTTTTGAATGTTTGTTACGCCCGAGTAAATTGTTCAAAGTTGACCACATTTTTTTCATGTCATTATTGTGGAGCTCAATTTCTTTAGTGTAGAATGATTTTTTGGCAAACACGGAGGAGACTATAAGGTGATTTCTATATTTTTATATTTAATTTCATTATTATCAGTAGGTTTAGAAATATACTTTTGTATAATTTATCTTTAGTTTTGATCGATTTAATTAGACCTTTAGTAACCCAGGGTTTTTTAGGAGTATTGCGGTAGTTAGATTTAGTATTTTATTGGGCAGTGAATATCAAGTAAAGTAAGTAATTTATCATTAAACTTATTATAAGCTTCCTCAGGGTCATCAATATCATACACAGAATGCCAGACGGATTGAGAAAGAGCATTATTAAGGCCTTTGATGTTATCAGGCTTGAATTGTCTAGCTTGCCTAACAGTTGGTTTGGGTGGTGGGAAGAACCTGGAGCCCTTTGATATGGTGAACACAGGGAAGTGATCCGAGAGATCTGTAATTAAAGCACCAGACTTGTGATTAGTTGACACAACGTTGGAGAATACTTTTAATATTGGCCGGTTATTTTTCACACAGCGACGTTAACTAGTCATATCCCCATACTTTTAACGTAGGGCTATTTGTAGAGGTCACGCGTCAATGGGAAAGAGCACTGTGTATTGTGTATAGGAAAACGGACAGTAACTGCAGTATGCTTCCATAAAGACCTGGTACATATCTTTCTGTATGAAGCATCGCAAACTGGTAAAGCCTTTTTAGCCATGTTAGCCATACAGAGTTTAGTGCAGAGAAATATCCATCATGCTGAATAAAACAGCATCTCACTTTCATCAGTGAAATGGGCAGCAGGTCTTATCTCAACAATTGAATGCCTAGATTTCCTGTGAACATGCAACCAGAGAGTTGATATTCTTGAGAGGGCACTCTATTCACGTGGTTTCTTTTCCAACGCTAAAAGATCACGAATTTGTGTGGTTTGCAAATGAAAAGTGTCCGCACTATCGATTGATTACGTAACTGTTATGAATAATTTATTAGGTTTTTCAATGCAATCGCCTCGACCCATTAATACATATTATCTGTATTATCAAAGTACTTGGAATAGCAATCAGGTGAGTTCACTGAACTACGCCCTAATACTGATGGAGTTTTAATGGCGTTTAATAGCGTTAATCCTCTCCATACACAGATGAACAAATACAATAGATGAAGGTCAACACGTATGACCTCCTATGTGACATGTTATATGTGATGTACAAAAACCTGAATATCATAAAGATCAGTATTAGTTTTTGCATATGAACTGCACATTTACGTTGCTAAATATTATTCATCATATATAATGACAAATATTGGTATTATGACAATACGGTATATACATTGTATATAAAACGACTAATAGATCCTACTATCATGGCGTCAGGTCAATGTTCATCATATACCGTATGTTTCTTAAAATTCATTCATATTTGAGACAAATTGCTGTGCCCATTTTATAGGTGCACAGGTAGATCCGTGTTTTTTTTAATTTTCATTTCCTTTTAATGAAAGAACTAAGGTTTTCCACTGCACGGGGGCCACAAGGGTGATACTAATTTTAATGCTATATTTTCAAAACAAATACGTGTTCCCGATTGGCTCTATAGCGATTTCACAAAAATGGTATTTCTAGTACAATGCAGCGTCGGACTCTAGCTGAGAGCGTAGCCTAAGTCATTATAGACTCCAAAAAGGGCTCTCCATACACAAATGAACAAACACAAAGGAGGGTAGTCTCCTCCGTGACCAGCTTGATTTCGATGGAGCGGAACCAAATTGGCTTCAGAGGAGACGGGTCATTTTGCTATGCAAATTATTCAGTGTCGGTGGCCTGATGCAACCACCAAGCCAGGGTCTATTTACATGACACACACAAATCTGAATATTGACAATACCTAATGAATTGTCCACAAAAGAAATGGACTGACCTAGAATCCAGGTCTGACCACCACATATAATACACACACCACATCCAGATTGCAAGCTTCAGTGCACATACCTGCAACTAGATTTAAGGGATCATGACATTAAGTTGAATTACCGGATCCAATTTTATTTTAAGGGATCAACTACAATTATGACAATCTGCAATGTCGATATTCAGACGATAGATCTTTGAATGCCGGGGAAGAAAATGATGAATATCTCACGTTATTTTTGATATCTATGAAAAAAACAATTGTAAGGCTTGGCACTTGAATATGTGTTGAAAGAACATGGTAATCTTCAGTCTGCGTATTGAAATAAACCTGCGTATTGAAATCAAAAACTGATAAAATTTCGGATTTTATATGGTAGAACAAAACGATGAGTTCTTCAAGCAGATGAGGGGCTGCCGCGCATGCGTAGTGGGGAAGAAACGTACCTGCCTATTGTCAATAGCTTTAGTCAGAGGCCCGTAGTCAGAGGCCCCTCGGCCCATAGTCGCAAAATTGTTAGAGTTAGAACAAATTGGCCATGCGTGGCTGTTGAAGAACTAGTGGATTCTACCTACCATCATAGGGTGTCGTAGCGATGAGACTGACTACTACTGTACAGCCAAGATGTTTTGCTCTACCTAGGGCATTGAACCCATCGGTGCTGATTAGTACCGTGTATCCATCTTTCCACCTCCTCTGTTTTCATTAATAACTAGTAATGAGCCACTTTACGTGTGGGGAAACAGTGGTGACCTCTGTGTTCTTATTCGGGCATTCAACCCATCGGTGCCGATTAGAACCATGTATCCATCTTTCCCCCTTAATAGTTTGTATTAATAGCTAGTAATGAGCCACTTTACGTGTGGTGAAACAGTGGTGACCTTTTTGTCCTTTTTCGGGCATTCAACCCATCGGTGCCGATTAGTACCATCTTATTATCATTTGTCAGTCAGAAATTGTCAGTTATTCACTACATTGAGTTTTTCCCGATTCAAAATAATATTAGAACTGAAAAACTTATTGTTGAAACTATCAGTACATGTTACGTTCATTGTACTTGTTATTGTAACTATAGGTTCAATGTCATTGAACTTGTCGTTGGATTTGCCAACTCTATATTGGTATTTTCCCAGGGTATTGTCCTCATCATCCTTCGCCTTTGATAATCGTTGGATAATCTTGATCATTTTATTATTTACTCTATTGTATTTTCTATTTAGTTATAACTGGTATTGTTCGTTATACGTTCAATCTTGGAACATGAGAACCTTCACTGGGATTCCGACCTGCCTCTTCTCAGCAAGCGTCGTGATGTTGCTTCTTAAAGTCACTTAAATAAAACTTTGCCAATCTTTGTTCTTCTCCCAACCCGTTCCAGCCTCATTCCAGATCCGGTCTACACAACCTCAATTCACGCACTGTCGTAGTTCCTTTCCATTTGCTTTCATTATCCGATAGATCGATTTATCTGTTTGCCGCCTCCATCTGGAATTATCCGTCCAGGCGTTTAAATTCGCCATTCAATCCCACCTCCTCATGAATAAAATTCACTATCACTAAAAGATTGAAAAATACGTTTCGATGAACTTTAATATACGTAGAAAGAAGTTTAAATGGGCATTTCGTGATCCACAGCCTCATCCCCCCACTTTTCTCAAAAAAACTTGAGATTTTTATATCACTGGAAACCTCTGGCTACATAATGTTTATATACAAAATATTTCTTGCATATTAATTCGTTTTGCAAAGATATCGTGAAATTTGAATTTCGTTCTGGTGCACCAGAACGAAATTACAACGCATTGTCTATGGAGAAGTGTAATGCACATAATCATGCATAACTCGCGAACACAAAATCGGAATCAACTGAAATTTTGGGAATAGGCTTTTTTCGTGGATATGTACTGAAAAATGTCATAAAAAGAGGAAGCTAGGATCACGAAACACTCCTTTAATACTTCCACAAAGAAATTGAACTTGACCCGGGAACTTGACATTTTAATAATAACGTTATTATTGGTAAAAATTCACTTATATATGATTCAATTGTTTTTGTTATTTTGTCATAAGCCTTCACTTCTATCGAATCATCTGCAGGAGAATATTTTGTGGAGAAACAGAAACCTAAAATGTTTATTGTATAGATAACGAAAACTATGACTGGTATCCTGAGGATTCTGCCATTGCTTGCATTGTTCATTTGGAGCCAATGTGGTGCAAGTACCGGTAACCTCGGTAAGTAAAAAGATTCTTATCAGTTTACAAACCTGCACATGAGCTTTCACTGGTGAAATTGGTTATGATTTGATGTTGTCATTGTAAACGTTTTACACTAGCAATAATAAGTAAAATGGCAAACATGTCACCTTCCATACCATTTGCGGCAGAAGTAGTGATGTAACAGAATTAATTAATTTAGCGATAGGTGAAACTTTTTTAATGTTTTTCCCTGTGCTAATAATTGGATCCTCAATACTCAATAACAGGATACAGTTCGTTGTATTCAATAAAACCGCGTCTGAAATAACATCGATCACATGCGATGTCCCACAAGGATCGATACTAGGTTTACTTCCTAATTTACATCAATGATTTTTAACTTTGTTCCACCACTGCGGACTTCATTTTTTTTAAGATTGCAAATGAATATTTCTTTTCTCACAAGGACCAACATTCTCTCGAAAACCCTGGTAAAAAATGTCTAATTAGTTTAGGTTAATTAAACTCTCATTAAATATTTTTAAAGCCATGATTTTTACAATAAATATTTTACCAAACGTCACATGAATAACTACAAAAGGTCCATACAACCATAAATTCTTTCTGGGGGCCATTTTAAAAATGTTTTCCTTTTCAACTCCAGACTTATCAAATGAGACGATCATATCTAGTGAATCATCAGGTGGAAGTGCCATCGGATTGAAAAATAACTTTTCTTGCTACACCAAATGAAGTGTTAAATGTGCATATATGCATGTTTCCTACGAATTGAAGCCTTTTTCCACTGTTATACGCCATATACGACATTCTTTAATATCTTTCAACATGACCCATATAGACATTTTTATAAACAGGTTTCTATTATTATTTGAAGTAAAATCATTCCATATTTTTATGCAGCAATATTCGATTAGATCGAGTTTGATGGTTCCTATGAACTAAAATACTATCAAGACACTGTTAACTATGATTTAAGTATTCGTGGGTAACAAAAATATTTGATGATAAACGGCAAAATGGAAAATATTACAGAAGTTTGGAAATCATCGTGTGGTTATTCCTTTTTGTGTTTTAACGGTTCCCGTTTCTCTAACCAATGACATTCTCCCAAAATGGTAATGGAACACAGCTCAATCCTAACCATTCATTTAGTCCTAACTGGGGATAAAAGAAAAGTTCACTATTTTCCTAACTTTTGCATGTTTTCTGACAATCGAGTCACAAAAATAAAAGACTTGGCACAAGTCTAAGCATTCAAAATATTAAGTATATGCCGAAATTTTGCTCTAAATTTTACTTTTTTGTGTTGCTTTAATTTAATGGTGTTTTCCAAAAATTATATTGCATAAACTGTAATTAGTCTTAGTACAAGTCTTTGGGTTTGATTGTCACAGCATACGAAAAACACCCTAAAAACGCATGTTTTTGGCCCTACATTAAAATTTGACTTTTATTGCAAGTTAGGACTAACTAAAGGATTATTATTTAGCTATGTTTCATTTTAAAAAACGGGATAATATCTCTTTAATACCAGAATTTTTTTTTCTGGAATGGGAGTAGTTGTTTCAATTCAAAGAAGATGATGAGAAACGTTGTTGCTTCGGTCCGGTTTTGAATCACGGACTCCTCGTGTGCGGAGGATAAACCCAGGAATAGTAAGCCATGAGCGTTGCGCTGGCCAGGCTTGCGTTTTCGTGCGTATATATGTGTGCTCGGACGGTTGAACCTGTTTATTCGTCCAATAGTTGTGCGTTCATACCGTATGCTATGCTGTTCAAGATACTTTGCAGAATACGACCAAGTGAGACGACGAATCAAATTATGGTCTAGGGTTTATGTCCTCATCTTTATATGTCTACTTTAATTCAGCATACCTTTGATTATTAAAAAAAGTGCTAACATGCCCTTTAAAACAATATCAATGCTTCCCGAATATTATATTTCGATAAATTAAGGACCACTGCGTGCTTATATATAGAGTAAGGGTCATTTTATCTTTTCAGTTTTCGTAATTCTATTGTTCAGATACGAAAACGCAAGGGGTTAAGTAAGTTTACTGTAATCTGACTTCATTGTTAACTTTGAAGTACCAATCAGCTTATTTCAATAGAGGTAGATGCCTGTGTCAATAAAGGCTGGAGAGATAAGATTATGGAACACCGGTGTTTTTAATGGTCTAGCGCCCTCTCGTCTTTGACATTGTTAATAAATTGATTCACATTATGACAAAATGCCAATCCCAATGAAAATGTCTATTTTTTCTGTAAAAACGTTGAAAATAAGTCCTTAAATCACCAAAGGCCCGCTTATGAGCCTGTCGCACCCCAATAAATCCTGGCTACGGGCCTGTGCAGGGCCGCAATGTCGCCCTTCCCTCGTATCAATGTCTATCTATTTTGATTCCTCCTCCCCCTCCGAATAATCAGTCTCCCCACTCCCTCCCCGGTCCCTTCTCTCTCCCCTCGAGTTCTCTTTCTAGTCTTTCCGTCTCTCCCTCTCCTCTCTATCTTCCTCGCCCCTCCCACTCTCACTTGTTCAGTCTCAAGTCCCCCCCCCCTCTCTCTTTGCGAAATGTATCAGTATGATCCATGACTGAAAATAAGCTCTGCAAAAATGAATATTTAAAATATACCCGAGTCTTGCATATAGGCCCAACCAATTATCAGATTAGCTTGCCATTGTTACGAATGAATAGGATAAATTAATTTTGCTCCAATGCAATTCTTTTGTATTGCATTTCAATATATAACACGATTACCAAATCGCCACTTGTACACGCCTAGGCGTAAGTGCATTTACACCAAACGGAAGTCAATTGAAGCCGTACAACTTACCGCGAATTCAGAATAACAATGACTTACGAAAACGGACACGAATACGGAAACTACGGAAACAGAAACTGAAAAGATAAAACGACAGTAACATTATGATTACATTTAATCATGATTATAATCCTTTTTCGCCTGTAAATATAGTCACGTTGCATTAACCGCGGCATGCGGTACAAATCAGCCTATTTCGACGTCTTGTGGGCGATTTGTATCAGAATGTGAAATCGCAACTTCTTTTTACCAATGACTCCACACACATGTCAATAGACAATCTGCACGTATGAGCCACAGATAAATAAAGTCAACCTTTTGCATCTCAATGTAGCTTTATTATAATGATTTCTTATAAACAAAATGGGTCATATTAACAGCTAGATTCTCCTTCTATGTCCAATATCCTTGGTTCTATTTAATGCATTGTAAATCGAATACATTTTGCACATTTTATGGTTTGTCTTTGCGTTCATTTTGTAAGTGAAAAATATTCAACACTGGCTAAATAAAGCAACCTCGCACCGTCACAGGAGAGTACGATCACGACGTATGGGAATCGCAACCTCTCTAACATTGGCATCAAATATTTGCTTACTCCAAACTTCTGAGCACGAGTATGCCAATAACTTTTTTGCAATGGTTATGATGTAATTTCTTGAAGACAACAAATACCGTAAACGTTCGCCTAATGGCGCACCTGGGCTCCTTTGCCTTGAGGTAAATTTCATGTGCAAATAGAGAGGTCCCTCCTCTGAAATCCCAACAAGAATTAAAGTTCCGTGCCCTTATTTGGTGGTGGAGATTTTACAGGAGGGCACTTTTAAGTTGTGCCTAAGATTCCACTTATGTCAAGGGAGCCCATAGCGCAATACCTTTTTATATTTCGTTGAGGTTGGGTACCTCAAAGCACAATCTTTGCCCTAATCATATTTCTCAAGAGAGTGACCGTAATACAAACACCCAAGCATGAAGTATGTCGATGACCTGATACTTGGAGAGCACGATAAAATATGTAGAGATAGAACTTAAATATTTTACATATTTTGCATTGGTATTAATCACAGACTGTGGGAGTAACAACATAACGGTCATTGGTATCAACGAGTCCTACGCCTTGGAGTATTTGAATTATGGTGACGATGCAGTCTGTCAATGGACATTCAACACTACTCAAGAAAGACATATCTTTGTTCACTTTAAGACATTCAGTCTTGAGGAATGCTGTGACTTCCTTCATTTTGGCACCTCGGAGGAAAACTTTTATGCATATGGTAGATACAGTGGGCATAGCCAGCCACAAAACTTCCTTATTGCTGATAGTTTCGTTGTGGTGACATTTACTAGTGACGGCAGCATAAATGATTTGGGATTTGCTATAACACTGTCAGATGTCAATCCAGGTATTTATGTGTATTTGCTTTATAAACGCCATCAATTCGGGTTACATACAAAAGCAATCGCTGGGCAAAAGTAGACAAATATGAAAATGTGGTCGTCCATGCTTCCTGGATGTAGATAGGTGTAACATAATAACGTATTCAAAATATAAAGAGTTGAGGTGTAGGCTAGGTTCGCATTCAGCAGTACACAAACCTACGAGTCAAAGGAAAGGTCATAACTACTCAAATGTGTGTGTCCGCAGGATGGCGAATACCACTTACAATGTGTATACATGTCCGTGTTTGTCAGTGTATCTGCGATGCAAAGTTACAAGTAATAAGCATAAATTGATCAATTTGTGAGTGATTTAGATTTGAGTTTGTAAAACAAATGATAATTCTGTTAAACACGTGTTTATTGATAAACAAATAATAATTGTCAATGAACTCAAAAACAACAAACATGGGAGACAACACTTTTTGTGGTGGTCATGTTCTATACCAACCGAGAGATCATTTGGTTTATTTATAAAGAATATCCGCTATGGGATTTCTTAAGTATCTCATACCAAAGAAAAATGCCCCTACACCAGACAATACCATAATCTGCGCATATTTAAAGGCACAATATTTCTTTATGACGTTATTATCATTCATATATAGAATATTTGATTCTTACATAATGTATCACATACATAATCCGCACTACTTGGCACCATATTTCCAACTCCATGGAAAGTACCCAACCTGACGCAACATGAACATAATCTGCGCTAATTGGCACCAATATCCTATGGAGTAAAAGCCTAAAAGCCGTGACAAACATAATCAGCGCTGAAATTGAGCCCAAAAAGATCCCAAAACGCAGACAAAACAATCACGCGCATTTTAATTTCAATTTAAAAATTGAAAGGCCATCCCATTTGGAATTCTTATCGTGTGTATTTTATAACACCCAATTCCATACTTACACACATGTATTAAAGGTTACATGTAGTTACTATTGAAAATATATTCGATTTCAAATAATGAACATTTGCCATGATTTGTCATAAATGCATATAATTAATGCAGAATATCATTGAAAGCCGAAAAATAACTGCACGTATGCGTCTTCTTTTATAGACATGAAAAGTTTTGCTTCAATCATTTCATGTATTTATTTACCACAATGACTAGGAAACTGTTGACGTACATGTACCAGGCTTATGTCTTTAACTTCAACAACCATTTTTGACTTGTTTTGTTTTTTGATTATGCAGTAAACAAGGTAGACAGTGGTAAAGTGCTTTTTCTTTAACTTCGGCTACTTTTTGATTTTATGATCAAGTGCCTACTTGACACCAACAGAAAGATTCTTTTTTGTGGAATTATTTAGCTTACATATTCAGACTTTAGAATTTGCTATGAATTCAAAGTCATATCAAACTTATTTTGAACTTGTTGACTGATCACTTTATTTCTATACAGCTGGTTCTCATTTCCTTTGTGAACCATTTTTCTCCACGGTTTTGCGCTGGGAGACATCTTAGTTTAACACGACCGCTCTATGCAGTGTTTAAGGCTCAAGAATATACAATTGAAAGCTTTTAGACTTGAACTTGAATACAAAATTATAATCACTTGCTGACTTGCAAGTTATTATCTTATCTGTGTCCCCACTTGTTATGATAAACATGTTTTATTAAACATAAGCCATTTAATTAATTTCAATTAAGCCTACAAAGGCTTGATAATATTTACTTCAATTCTTATGTTATGCCTGAATTCAAGTTACCTCATATTGTGAACATGTGACATTCATTGTGATATTTCTGTATATACAATTGAAAGCTTTTAGACTTAAACTTGAATTCACAATTATAATCACTTGCTGACTTGCGAGTTATTATCTTATCCGTGTCCCCACTTGTTATGATAACCTGTTTTATTAATCATGTTAAGCCATTAAATGAACTTCAATTAAGCCTGCAAGGCTTGATTATATTTACTTCAATTCTTATATTGTTATGCATGAATTGGAAGTGAACATTTGACATTTATTATGATATTTCTGTTTCAAATGATTACCTTGAAAACGTTTAACGCTCTGATAAAACATTTAATGCTCGTGTTAATTTAAACCGCATAATTTAGCATTAAACATGTTTTCAAAGTTACGTAAAATTTAAAACCAATTGATTATTCTTACTTACTTTCCGCTAAAACATGTAAACTTATACATGACTCACTGTTACTTTACTTTCACTTAACATATACATTTATTGGGCGTGGAGGGTGGGTTTTTCAGTAGACGTTGATCTCTCGATGATAAAACATGATGTGAGTCAAAAACCCATCTGCATTTGCCAGCTACAATTATGCCAAGTGATTGGTTGTATCATAGCAACAACAAAACCCTTTAACAAAACCATTATGAATGCATTCAATAACCCTGCACCTGTTTTAACATAGGTGAACGCATATCTGAAATCACTGATGTGCATACCTCCAAGTGGATCAACGGCTTAATCCATATTATACACAAGGATAAAAAAAAACCCATTTATACGCCTGGCCAAAAATTTTCTCCCCATTGACAATTTGGTTTTAATTCGACTTCGCTTAATTAAACGCTATTGTCAATGAACTCAAAAACAACAAACATGGGAGACAACACTTTTGTGGTGGTCATGTTCTATACCAACCGAGAGATCATTTGGTTTATTTATAAAGAATATCCGCTATGGGATTTCTTAAGTATCTCATACCAAAGAAAAATGCCCCTACACCAGACAATACCATAATCTGCGCATATTTAAAGGCACAATATTTCTTTATGACGTTATTATCATTCATATATAGAATATTTGATTCTTACATAATGTATCACATACATAATCCGCACTACTTGGCACCATATTTCCAACTCCATGGAAAGTACCCAACCTGACGCAACATGAACATAATCTGCGCTAATTGGCACCAATATCCTATGGAGTAAAAGCCTAAAAGCCGTGACAAACATAATCAGCGCTGAAATTGAGCCCAAAAAGATCCCAAAACGCAGACAAAACAATCACGCGCATTTTAATTTCAATTTAAAAATTGAAAGGCCATCCCATTTGGAATTCTTATCGTGTGTATTTTATAACACCCAATTCCATACTTACACACATGTATTAAAGGTTACATGTAGTTACTATTGAAAATATATTCGATTTCAAATAATGACCATGTCATTTGCCATGATTTGTCATAAATGCATATAATTAATGCAGAATATCATTGAAAGCCGAAAAATAACTGCCAAACAAGTTCCTTTATTTCAAAAGGAACTTGCTTAACACCCGCCCTTTTTTTCAATTTCAATGATTCATCGCTCCTGGATGCAACATGGAACATGTAGCATGAAGTTAGCTGGCGCTACTCGGCTTTATAGGATAAAGAATTATTTCACTTGTGGAGCTGAGTTGATGATTGTGATTTTAGAGCACACGATTGGCCAACATAATTGCCCAAAATACTTTTGGGTTTTAAAGCGATTAGCACCTCGAGAACCGATTTTAAGCATTGAAGTGGCTAAATGCTTTACCGTATATTTTATTTCTTACATGTAACGGTTTTCAAATAAATGTTGAATAAAATGAACACATATATTTTGAATCATACATATCAAACACAAATTCCCATATCAATCATTTGGATTTCATACTGTCACTGATACCGAATAGATGCAATTGGAACGTAGAAAAACCTAATCAAAACCTTCGTGGGATAAAAGCAGGAAAACCTTCCAATTGCAGCGTGTATCGTTTCAATATTTACAAAGGATTTTCATACAGGATATATATACAATTTTTCTATTATGAACTTGTTTTATCATTTCGCCTTTGCCAACTGTGAGGTTCATAGCAAGAGTGTTATATCAATATATGTTACCAACTTGCTTTATTATGCATTTCAGAATTAAATTTCAATTTGTGTCCCCAAGGAAACACAAATTAAATGTATCTTAGACTGCTTAATCCTGTACTGTATACTTGTAGTTCATTGTCCTTTTTTGGTCATTGTTTAGCTCTAGTGATGATCATGCCGTTTCCAAATAAAGTTTGCTTGACTTTGTTTTGTGACTACAAACTACTTGCATTGTTATTTGTTTTCATCTGAGCTTTCATCAAATGCCAATTCCATGCTGTCACACCCCTGACAAATATGTTGATGATGCGGTGATGCGACTATTAATATTGTAATCGACTGTGCATCGATTTTAACGGTTTTCTGGTTTACAACATCGTTCACCTAAACACGTAATAATTCCTGCACATGTGAGAAACGTTCGCACTTCCGGTCCTTGCGATTTGGTAGTTCACAGCACCTAGCTTGCAATTGGTGGTGAGCTTTTGCCGAAATTGCCTTCCTCCTTTCATAGCAAGTGTGTAGAAGAATTTAAATATCACAGATACACATAGGTCATGTGGTTCTTGAATTATGTTGTAACAAACGCTGAAACAACAACACTTTTGTAAGAAGTGTGGAGGTACCAACTCCTTAACAACAATACAATAATCCAACACGTTTTCAAGCTGACGTTTTCACGGTATATGATTTGTAGAATTAACTTTGCAAAACATCAACGTTTTATTTTTCCATGACATATTGATTTAGATAACGAATCGATATATATCCATGTGTTCATGCATGTCCACACGTTCCTGCGTGAATTTGTTTTTAATTTCCATGAGCTCAGGAACTTCGCCTTGTGAAGTACCGCCAATTGTCGCTTGTTGTAGACTGAACTTTATACCATGCATGATGTCCCTACACATTTTGCCATGTCCCACACGATATTGTTCATGTTCGTAATGTTCACAAGTGGCCTATGCTAATTCCACAACATCAACACTATGAATTTCTGAAATGAAACAAAAATACACAGCAAGAGACAACTGATGCTATACACTGTATGTCTTATACTACTGTTTTATGATATGCAGATATGATTTGTCTGTTGGTGTCTGTTCTGCCATGTTTCTTTTATAGACGTCTGTAAATTATAACTGATAACTATAGGCCTACTCCTTTGTTTTTATTTTTAAAACGCCTATTTGTTATAAAATTGTTTGACATTGTAGCTCATTGTATGCATGTGAATTCGCGAACGTGACCTTTGCCCTTTCAACTTAGGCTTGTTTTGTTCTCTTACTACATTAGCTGTTTAACTATAATGAAAATGGTGGCTAACATCACAACGCACTATGCAATTAGCGGCTTCCTCATATAACTGCTCCCCCTACTTTCTCATCTATTTTGTATAATCATGTATTCCTTGCCCGTTGCCTACATACATATACCTCTTAACCATATTTGATGTGTCCGCATACTTTATAAATACCACCTACAAACATGAATGCCTATATACATAATAGCTCGCTTTTTAGTGTAGGCCTATACTCAAAAATATATTTCTTGCCTGTACGAATATGCCATGTGGTCTGCCTATGTTCCGCACTATTAGCCAGTACCTAAGGTATTTGCTAGCTTTTGCTAACCCTGTAATAAGCATAAGGGTTCTCAGATTTTACATTTGCGCAAGTCAGTGTTTTTTTTTTTTTTTTTTTTTCATTCTTTTTAACTAGGCCTCTCGTTCTTGCACTCCAAACGTCCTAACCATCGATGGAGTATAACTGGTATTAAATTGACAACCACCCGAAAGAATTTCTTTAAATACATGCCAACTACAATATTTTGATATGCCTATGTTCCATATTATCAGCCAGGGTATTTGCTACACACTGTAATAAGCATTTAAGGGTTCTCAAATTTTACAATTGTACCAGACAATTTTTGTTTTTATCATTCTTTTTAACCAAGCCTCTCGCGCTTTACCCGATACTTGCACTACAAACGTCCTAAACCATCGCTGGAGTTGTGCGAATGCACGAATTCAATAATATAACTCGTATTAATTGACAACCCCCCAAAAGAATCTCTTTAAGGTTATTAATTATTTTAAACTGTTGTGATTTGGTAGTTCACAGTATCTTATGAATGGTTGTGAGCTTTGGCAAAAACTGCATTGCTCAATTCATAGCGAGTGTGTAGAAGAATCAAAATATCACAGATATACTTTTATAATAGGTGCTGCGGTTCTTGAGTTACGTTTTCAAGAGGGCTGAAACAACAACACTTTTGTAAAACGTACATAGCTCATTAACAACAATAAATTAAGCAAGTTTGCAAAGTATACGATTTGTAGAACTTTGCAAAACATCAAGGTGTTAACTTTCAATAATATATTGATCTAGATAATGAAAATCGATTTTAGATTGCTTCGACCAACAATACCTCGTCTACCCTTAAACGCGTGTAATTTATACTTTTTTAATATTAGGCCTAAGGCCTAATATACTCAATTCCATTTATTTTGTATTTATTTTTTCTTCTTGCACTATATTACCTGTATGTATTCTTTGATATAGTTATATTAAATTGTATAATGCAGATCCACTAATCGGTCATTTCTACCTTGTTACTAATTTATGTTCTTGAAGGACTATTTATATATTTTACTGCATATCTATATTGTATCTATCATTACCCTTACAAAATGTGTTTCATTTTAATCTACTAGATGCTATTACTGTATCTGGTATGCTTATTATTTTTTATATTTATACAGTACTTAAACTTCATTTTCCTTATTTGTGACCTAAGTGACCATCCCAATTTGTTTACCTCCAGAAAAAATCTATATTATATCTATCATTACCCTTACAATTGGGGTTTCATTTTGCTATTACTGTATCTGCTTATTATTTTTTATATTTATATTAGACCTATTACTTATACTTCCATTTTCCTTATTTGTGACTTAAGTGACCATCCCTATTTGTCAGATTGTTTTCTCTTCATTACTGGATAAGATCCAGACTCTGCCATTATATAGAGCTGGTCTATCTCTCTTGATAAACAATAGTTTTTCTTTCTTCTTATTCTGTTTTTTTCATTAGTAATAGAACCATGAATTTAGTGTAACCTCCTTGACCCTACCATTTGTTGCTTGATTAATATTGTTCCCCGCTAGTTATCCTTGTACTTATTGCCTACCATAATTACTAGCCTACTACTATTAGATCCTGTAATATTCATGTTTAGGCCTATGATTTTTTTTTTTTATTTTGTCAAACTGAAGCGTCATTAATAGCTATAAACTCGAACTTGTGGGATATTGGTTTTACGTACTCTATCAACTCGCATTAACTCGAAACTGAATCTGATCGTGCATTTGTATAATAATTTTGATCCCACTGTACTTCGAAAGGTACCATAGGTCATACTACTTGCCCTCCGCCTTAATTACCATGACTGTGCTCATGTGTATTAAGCATGTTTGAACTTAATCTATTTAACTGCATTGTTCATAATTATTCGATCACTGAAATGCCCACGCTGGCCCTATTTAATGTTTTAAAACACACCTTATCTTATGCCTGCACTCATTTCTTGGCACTGCTTATAGCGGGGCTTATAGATGTTATATGTGTAGGCCTATGCATGTAGGCTTACATTTAATAAAATTTCCAAGAGATAAGGGATACGTATAGTTGCGTAATCTTTTCGCTACATGTATTAAATTAATTAATCGATGTCCTTCATATTGATCCTCGTTAGTGCTATTTCTGTTATTTATTATTATCATTATTATTTCATCGTATAATTAACATATTAATCATAACTTGCCTACTCAAGTACATTGTCCCTTCCATATAGCCCTAGAACTCTGGCCATAGTATCCGTTTTTACTTCCACTAGGGCCAGAGGCACTTAAATTGAAAAAATTGTTGGAGATGGTTGAACGCAACAGAACAAATAAATGATGAAAATTGACCTTTTCATTGTGTTCGTGGGTCACCGCAAGAGCTGTAAAATTCCATTTGAAAAACATATTTTTCATATTTATGCACACTTTCCCTACCTATTTAAATGAACCTCAATATTGACCAACATATTGTACCCATTTGTGTTACCTTCAATTCGACGATCCCTGTTGATTTGCCGTGAAAACGCTTGCATTTACTTGGATGGAATTGTTCAGTTCTTCCGTTATTTACATCATTGGCATCATTTGACCTCTTGACCTGATGCGAAATCTTCCCTATATTGAAGACCGAATTGAAAAGACTAGTTTGCGTATGACGTCCTGTCAACCAGACCAAAAATGCCGTACTGCGCAGGTCAGTAACCAATCACGTCGCGCCTTTGCCCTGACGTCAGACGCAAACTAGTCTTTTTAATTCGGTCTTCATGCAACCGCATCTGACTTCGCCACATCTCGGGGTCGTCATGTCCATTTTACTTGTGGGGAGGATAAATGACGGAGTAGTGGACTAGGAATAGTAAATTAACATGAAACGTAAAACACCTGTATAAAACGAGAATAACTCACGCATGTCCGACCGGCCGGCCGCCCGTTGGAATAAAAATACACGCTGGATTGTCTTGGAACTCCAAATGCTTTAGTTACAAACAGAGATTGCGCTAGTAAAAATGCATTTCAGCCCCTGCCAAAGTTCATTTTCGGACCCCCCGTAAAGTAGAATAGTCCAAATTATCGTAACCTTTGACATTGCCAATATCACACAAATGTCGTCTATTTCATACCGTAAAGAAGTATGACCAAGTTTCTGAAGAATATTGGTATATTTAAAGGCCAGATATCAGGCTAACGAATATGATCTGCATATATAGAAAGATCCGATCGTTGTCCGAACGTCAAAATTTGATAAATGTCAATGGTACAATTCCAAGCACGTGAAAGTCGTTAGGTCATTTCTCAACACAATACCTGTCAGAGGATAATTTACATAGGCACAAAAGACCGTGTTCAACGTAGCGTTACTCAGCCAAACATGGCAGAGTAGGTCCCGGATGGTCGTACATGTTCCTATCTCCACAACGTTATACCTTTCCAACAAGGAAAGAGATACAAAAGGCAACTGTCTACTTCCATACTGCCGAAAGACAAAGATTCCACCATGATGACGCACCGTCCTGCACAATCACGATCTATGTTACAATCACACCTTGATTGTTTTACTGTTGCCATTTTGTTTATCCTGTTGGTAGATTGCTATACATTGCCATAGAGCGAATGCAAGCATTAACATGTCACTGTTTTATATTGACATGCAGCTATTTAACCATAGATGCTTTAACTTTTTTTTCAGTAGACGTTGATCTCTCGATGATAAAACATGATGTGAGTCAAAAACCCATTTGCATTTGCCAGCTACAATTATGCCAAGTGATTGGTTGTATCATAGCAACAACAAAACCCTTTAACAAAACCATTATGAATGCATTCAATAACCCTGCACCTGTTTTAACATAGGTGAACGCATATCTGAAATCACTGATGTGCATACCTCCAAGTGGATCAACGGCTTAATCCATATTATACACAAGGGTAAAAAAAACCATTTATACGCCTGGCCAAAAATTTTCTCCCCATTGACAATTTGGTTTTAATTCGACTTCGCTTAATTAAACGCTATTCCGTTAAACAGGTTTATTGGAAATAAAATAAAAATTTACAAATTATGAACCGGTAAAACCCGTAACAATTATTGTTTCCTTGACATTTGCTCATTGGCTTTTTCCTTTTATGGGCAGTTCCGTAATTATGTCACACAAATTGTCAAAATCTAAAACTCGATTTTATCTTGTATCCCAGTAATTTGACATTGCAGATAATTTAAACTTTTTTTTTTTTTTTCTGAATCCTCGCGAATAGATGAACAATTTGTACCAATTTCAAGAAAATCAGAGCAAGTTTAATTTTTACCCTGTACAAATGTGAAAATTGACCGCTTGTTGCGGACGTTCATTCCCAACACCTTGTTTAAAGTCTTTGTTTGATTTCATACAGATAAAGTTTGCATATTTTGAAAGTTGATAACTGACTTTCTCTGCACGAGGCGTCTTGATTTTGCATCCCTGTTCAGTATTAAGAAATTACGTCATTAAATTCATCGTTGGGGACGTAAAAATTATTTCAATTTGTACGTCCGCAACGAAAAAATGTACGTCCGCAACGGCCAAATATTGAGAAATTTTGACCAAAAGATAAAGCTTTGTCCCTCTTGCAAATAAAACTGTATCAGTTTCCATCAAAGATCAGAAAACTACAGAGCAACTGTAATTGAAACACAGGTAATTCAAAAAGTTCACTTTCTGTGAATAGGTCCGCAACAGAGGTGTTTTTGTGACCTGTCATGCCAACTGAATATGGGATTTGAATAAAATTTTAAGGTTTTACACTTCTATCTTTTTTACATGCTATACTCGGAGACACGCTATACCCCGAGAACTGCTTAACCCATTAGTGGGTTGTGAGCTATCACTGGGTTTTTAGCAGTTCTCAGATTATAGCATGGTGTCTCGGAGTATATAATGTGTAAAAAAGGCCCTGTGGTAGGGCTAATCAGAGATAGCGCAGCAGTATGGGTCTGCCTTGTAATCGGTAAATTGCGAGTTCGAGCCCCGGCGGTGCCATCGTGTTGTGCTCTTGGGCAAGGCGCTTTACCTTACTTGCCTCTCTACCCAGGGGTGAAATGGGGAGCTGTTATGAATATTGTCCATTGAGTGCCGCCCAAAGGTATGAGCATGCCTTGGGCATTGTATGGCAACTGACATATTCTAACGACAGCGGAATAAATGTAAAGTGCTTTGGTACATGTACACATGTGAAAGGCGCTGTATAAATACCAACATTTATTTATTTATTTATTTATTTTTATACTTCAAATACAAGAGTTCAAAATACCAAAGGCCCAATAATTTAGAAGTTCTGGGTCCTCAAAGTCTTCTGAATGTACGTCCGCAACTACGGAACTGCCCTTATCATAAACACTTTATGAATTAATGGAATAATGATATATGTTACGTTTAGTGAATTTTAAACCTATTCACAAAGAAAAACAAATTTGCTGACCTGACGAATGTTATTTTTCAAGATAATGATAGGTGCTCTTCAGAACCATGTCAAAATGGAGGGACATGTGAAGATGGACTCACCTGTTTGTGTGCTACAGGTTATAGTGGACAGAAGTGTGAACAGAGTAGGTCCAATCTACTTATTATTCATTATTTTCCGTTTTATTGAATGACGGGTTGTGCTGAAGTGTTGGGGTGCGTTTGTGGGATGGGTCTGTTTATGCACATCGAGAGAGTTTGTTTTGGAGTATTTGTATAAGTGATTTTTGTGATTTCTGTCACTATCAAAAATATTAAGTCAAGATGATCAGAATTAATGCTCATTTTATTATGTTTACCTACCTGGTGATTGAGAATATTCACAAATTTATTGTATTTGTAATATTTCATGTAATTTGGCTTTAGGCCTCGAAGTGAAATAAATTTAATCTGAAGCTGAATCGGAATCGGAAACAAACGAAGACCAAGTGGTCAATGTACCTTTCTACTCTATCTATGACCAAGACGGGTGTGTCTATGGACCCAAACTCAAAAGAACCAATTATTCAAAGAAATGTCAGCACACGTATTACACCATGGGTGGGGCATATGAAGAAAAGATGCGATAAGCGCTATTTTTATTATTTAATCATCTTTATTAACCAAAAGAAGAACAACATATAACCCCAAGATCAACTGAGATCCATACCGATCTCAGGCATTAGTGTTACATTAAAATGTTTATTTGCATTCGCATGATTGCACACAAACAGTAAACACAGCATGGTTTCATGTTGAAATCATTACTAACATCCATATGTCCACCCTTATTGGTGGCCCAATGGATTAATTCTAACGCATCATGCGCTTTTGATTTTGGGGATTTAGTCAATTACAAAACAAAATCCGGCAGACAAAATAGTGTATGTTTACGCGAAAACGCGGCAAGCTCAACTGTTTGGTCTACAGGGATCCCTGGCAACATAAGTGTCAATTAAGCATCTTTTTTTCAGGCCTCTAGATATCATCGAATGTTTTTAAAATCACCCATTGACGATCATTTTAATACCCAATTTTGGACAATACAGAAACCACTACAAAATATAACAAATACCCGTTGTTTATATAGAATATGTCCGACACGAATCAGCGATTCTTGGCTAAAAAGCTTATAATTAGTATCAATCATTGTTGTACCAATTTTTCACCAAAAGGGCAAAGTGGGCTAATTTTTCCACATATTTTGATATTATATTAATTACACAGACTGTAGGAGTAACAACATAACGGTCATTGCTATCAACGAGTCCTACGCCTTGGAATACTTAAATTATGGTCACGAAGCATTTTGTCAATGGATATTCAGCACTACTGAAGCAACTACTCAAGGAATCTTTGTTCAATTTGAAATATTCAGAGTTGAGCAATGTTGTGACAGCTTATGGTTTGGCACCTTGGAGGATTTTAAGATACATGGTGCATACAATGGGTATAGCCTGCCACGAGACTTCTTTATTGCTGATGGCTTCTTAGTGGTGACATTTACTAGTAACAGATTCGTAAATGATTTGGGATTTGCTTTTACACTGTCAAATGTCAATTCAGCAGGTATTTGTGTGTGTTTGATTTGTAAACGCCTTTCATTTGGGGACATACACATGAGAAATCGTTGGGTATAAACAGTGGGCGCACATGAAATGTAGTCGCCTATGCTTTCTGGATGTAGATATTGCTTACATAAAATGCATAAAATGCAACATAGTTGGGGTGTAGGGTAAACCCGCGCTCAAAAGGCCAAGAGTCAAAGGTAATGTCAATACACTACTGAAATATGTGTGTCTGCAAGATGACAAATACAAAGTGTGTATAATATGTCCGCGTTTTAAGGTGTAACTGCTCCGCAAATTGACAAATAAGGGGTGGTGCAATAATTATGTGTACCCCCGGGGGGTGAATTATAGGGGGGGGCAAATATTTTTGGCAGGCCAGAAGGGGGGCAAGCATTTTTGGCAGGTCAAAAGGGGGGTCAAGCGATTTTGGCAGGTCGAAAGGGGGGGGCAAGCAATTTTTGGCACAGATATTTTGGGTACCGTTTCTACATTACGCCCTAAAAATGCATAGGAAAACGTTAGGAACACATTCAAATATGCAAAATTTCCTGCTAGCTGCGCTCGCATTATATGGTAAGACAATTTAAGGTTTTAATTCGGGTTCCCCAAAATCTTGCATGTGTAAGGGGGGGCAAAGATTTTTGGCACGTCAAAAGGGGGGCAAAGGTTTTTGGCACGTCGAAAGGGGGGCAAAGATATTTTGCCATGGCCAAAGGGGGGGGGCAAGGTTTTTGGCAGACCATTTTGAGAATTCACCCCCAGGGGTACACATAATTATTGCACCACCCTAAGCATAAATTGGTCAATATGGTCACAATAAACTTATATTAGAAAATTAGAAATTACACAAAAAAACAAGACCAGGTTGTTTTTTTTAAACAACCCGGCCAATTTCTAATTAAAAACGGAAGACGTTTCATATTATCTGGCAACATACGAAAACAAAACATAAAAATAGTTAACCTTACTTATTCCAGATGTTATTGTTGTAAGGATGTGAAACGAATTCCTTTTGTACAGTCTGTACCTTTTGGACTAAGAAGATTTAAATTTGAAAAAAGTTAACACAGATGAACTGTGGTCGTCCACGCTCTCTGGATGATGTCGATAGATATAGCATAAAATGCATCATAAAATTGGGGTGTATAGTAAGTCCTCGGACAGCTATATACACATATCCAAGAGTCAGCGTTAAAGACAATACAACGGTATCCGCAAGATAACTAATATAACTTAAAGTGCGTATATCCGTGTTTGCCGGTGTTACTGCTCTACAAATTGACTAGTGTCACTTGGGCACTTTGATTACAATAACCCATATGTTACCGTACACTACGAATGAGCCGTAAATTCGGCCCCGGTCAATTTAGTTTTATTTCGTGTTTAGAAAATATAATATATCATAAGCTTTTAAATGGTATATCATTTCACTTCAAACGATATCCAGAAGCGGGTTTATTGTTTGTTGAACTTTGCCCCTTCAACAAAATGGTACCTTTTTCGGTTCTACATGTGTCTCTTTTTCCACATTGATCCACAATATCAAACAGTCATAATTGGCGGTCATTTCAAATCCTCCCCAAATCAACGAGGATCAGGAAAATCCTCTCATTGTTAGTTGTTGTTAGACAAAATACAATGCTTTGTAACCCACCACTTGAACAGGATTTAGCCAAAGGAAACAAAGACCAGAGTTATTTAAGAATTCTGTAGAAATAGGTAGAAGCTTATTATCCTCTTCAACAATAGGATTATTGATTGGTTTAAAAGGTGTTTGACTAGCGCTATCAAAACTAATAAGATACGTGTGCACTAACTTGAGATACCTATGAATACGACCTTCATGCACATTTTACACTGTAACTCAGAATACAATTTAGGACATTTACGGCTCATTCGTCGTGTACGGTCACATATTACAAAAAAGTCAACAACAACAATACCAGCTTTCCCTACAATCTACACACTGCAGTAATTTCCCAATTTCATTAACCAGTTAGTACGATCTTATAACATGGAATTTGTTGTTTTTGTTTTGTTTTTTGTTGTTGTTTTTTGTTGTTGTTTTTTTGGTTTTTTTTTCTTTGTTCGTTTGTTGTCGTTGTTTTTTTTTTTTTTATTTTTGTTTGTTTTATTGTTTTGTTTTGTTTTGTATGTTTGTTTGTTTGTTTGTTTTTTTGACATTTGGCTCAAAGAGACAGCAAAAGGTATTGTACAATTGTAGTGTATTATTGTATAACAGCTCTATCTAGCGTAAAAATAACAGCTCTATCTACGTAAAAATTATTTAACTTATGATACTTTTCAAGATTTTGACTGGTGCTCTGCAGAACCGTGTCAGAATGGAGGGACATGTGTAGATGAAAGGAAGGAATACACCTGTCAATGCGCCATGGGTTATACAGGAACTAATTGTGAACAGTGTAAGTAACCTATTAAAGCAGAGTAGTGAGGAAAAGCATTTACGACTATATTGACAAGACAAGCCAAATCATACATGGAGCCAATTTTTGACCACTAATTGTGGTTTATAGCATGGTGTTAACACATATTATCATACTCTCACCCCTGTTAAGGTTAGCTAGGTAGAGTTCAGTTGAGTAAGTTGGCCTAATATAATATAAACAACAATATTCGTAAATAAATATAAATTAAAAACTGTATACATTATGACTTATAACTTATAATTACAATTATAATTGCAAAATTGTAAGTGTCAAAAAACTAATTGTCAAGATATATGTAGCTCGTCTTATCAAAATGATGGGCCATCTTTTTAACACCACAAAAAATGCCATTTAAATGTTTGAAGTCTTTACAGGGTTCCCAACAAGTAGGTCCGTAAGACAGTTTGGTACAATCCAAAAACCCATTAATATTTTAGTTTATATAGAACACAGACTGATTAGCTATGCATTAAAAGCGCGGGTTTTTGTTACTACCATTTATCATCTGCAATGATTATCTGCACAGCCATTTATTAAATTTTCGGCCAAATTTTTTTTCTACATATGCTTTTAATGCTTTTTATGCATCATTTTGTGCTTGAAAACTTTTTCAATTTAAGTGAGTCAGGTAATCAAAACGAAACATGCATAATTTAAGGGCTCGGATAGCGACGTTTGCACAGTATTTTTGTGGGATGAGAGTACGACCAAATTGTCGTGTTGTCCCTTACTTGTCTGCTTGTTAGAAGCTGAGTCTTAATATTGGCCATCCATAGAAATGTTTTTCTTAAAGATTTGAACCATTTAAACTAGAGGTTTGAAGTTTCCAAGGAATGACTAAATGGGTTTGGGTTTCAGAAAAAGAGGCTGAACCAAAAAAAAGGAACTATTGGTCCATTGGTTTAATAAATGAACACAATTATTTTCCTAATAAATTAAATTAGAATGAAAAACATGTTAAATTTACGCATGCTAATGCATACAAAAAGCCGATGTAGAAAAGTGCAAGTTTTATTTTATTTATGCATGAAATTCCATAAATGGCTTCATTTCTTACCGAACCATATACATAATCCTAAATCATGGCCACCCGAACTTTTTATTTTAACACAAAATAAAACTTTTTTTTTATCAATTTGTTTAAAGTAAAAGCAGTCTCAGACAGTCTCAGAGTGATGCATAAAAAGCCTATGTAGAAAAATTAAATAACTTTTTCAGGCCGAACATTATGGCTGTATTTCTCAGTAAAGCTCAGTTGATGCATAACTAATAAGTCGTTGGTCCACACATTAAAACAAGATAAATGATCGATTGGTTTTTTTTTATCATACCAAAATGTCTTAGAAACACTGTATTTTACATATTTTATTCTAGCACTAATAACAGACTGTTGGAACACCAACAATACGGTGATTGGTATCAATGAGTCCTACACCGTGGAACATCTGAATTATGATGATAATGCATTTTGTCGCTGGACAGTCAGTACTACTCACGAAAGACACATCTTAGTTCAATTTGATACATTCAGACTTGAGGAATGTTGTGACACGCTATTGCTTGGCAGCTTGGAGACGGGGGATCATTATAAATATGGTAGATACAGTGGTGATAGCCTGCCACCAGACTTCGTTATAGCTGATAGTTTCGTATTGGTGACATTTTCTAGTGACTCCAGCATAACTGACTTGGGATTTTCTATTACACTGTCAGATGTCAATCCAGGTATATATGTGTGTTTGTTTGTAAACGACATGCTACCACACACACATGCAAAATCGCTGGATAATACAGTAATACAGTTGGGGTGTATAGTAAGTCCACGTCCAGCGGTACAAAAATCCAAGAGTCAGTAGTGGTAAAGACAATTACCCAAATGTGTGTGTCTGCTTAAAATGTGTATATCTATGGCAAGCTAAAAGGCTCATTACGTATTGCGACAACGCGTTGCTTTCGAAAGCAACGCGTTGCTAAGCCAGCCAATAGATATAGAGCTTTTAGCAACACGTTGCTTTCCCCAAAGCAACGCGTTGTTGTCATTCTTTACGTCTTGTGGCGACAACCAATCACAACGACTCTTACAGGATACACACACGCATGCAAGAAACTCTTTATAAGCTTATTTATTGTTCTCATAATATCTGTGAAATTTTACGCCTGAAATGGATTTCGTTTGATGATATGAACAAATTAATATTGTTGCTCAAGGAATTTCTCAGACTGAGTATTTAGGTCTACAATTGAGTGTACAATTATAGTGTGATACACGCAAAACACAAAACATGTAACAACTAGTACCACTAAGGCGGGATGGACATAAAAACAGCTCTTCAAAGCGCCGATATGATTGGCTAATCAAAAACTCGGCTTGGGCGTCCCTGAATTGAGTATGTAAGCAACGCGTTGTTTTGGGAAAGCAACGCGTTGCTTCTGAAAGCAACGCGTTGCTAAAAGCTCTATTTCTATTGGCTGGCTTAGCAACGCGTTGCTTTCGAAAGCAACGCGTTGCTTTAGCGAAAGCAACGCGTTGTCGCAATACGTAATGGGGCTTTTGGCTTGCCATAAACGCATCGTTGTATTGCACACAAGCACCACGGGCCAATCAATAAAGCACACAGTGTAACAGGCATAATTGAATCGTTAAAATTGCAACTTTTCATTTTGGGGTTTGAGAGTTTGGAGGCGCATATCTTGGTCAATTCTTGCTCAATGTTCACAAAGAAAAGTCCAATTAACAAAATGTATATTTCAGAATAATCCAAAATGATCAAGTTATTGAACAGCAAGGATGAATATAACTGACGAGTTTCTTTTTGTGTCTGGTGTATATCTGGCCGTGTTTGTCGGTGCTACTGATTAGTACCACTTAGTCAATTAAATTACATAACCGATATTACAAGTCAAATAAACAATACCAGCTTTCCCGACAATCCATACTGCAGTAATTTGCCAATTTCATTAATCAGTTCTTATTAAAATGGAAGACTTATTGGAACACATGTAAAACAAAACATACGCTCGTAAGAAGTTTTTTTTTCTTTTTCTTTTTTAAAAACAATAATTTAACTTCTTTACTTTTCAAGATATTGAACTATGCTCTGTTGAACCGTGTCAAAATGGAGGGACGTGTGAAAATGAAATCAATGGATACACCTGTCATTGTGATGGAGGTTATACGGGACCTAATTGTGAACAGTGTAAGTAACCTAAATAAAGCTAAGTAGCAAACAAACGCCTTTACGACTAAATAATGGAGAGAACTGAGCTCCGAACTGCATTGACAAGAAAACCAAATCATAAAACAAAAATGCTGTAAAATGGAGTTAAATCCAATTTTATTGCAAAATCTAAACCATTGCATTTCGTTTTCCACATTTTTGTGGACACCTTAGAAACTTAAAAGAATGTAGGTAATGTAGGTAATACAAATCTATTGTGACAACCTCAAGTTTGTCTATATCTTCACTTGCAATCCCAATGATGATTATTGGTTACCGCTTTTCTGTAGGGCACGGTGGCTCAGTGGTTACGGCCTTGGACTCATAATCTGAGAGCTTGCTCGACGTGCGTGGGTTCGATTCCCCGTCCCACCGTGTTGCGCCCTTGGGCAAAACGCTTTGCCTCGCTTGCCTCACCCCACCCAGGTGCAATGGGAAGCTGTTAGGGGTAGTCACAGTCGTTGTACTGATAGACCCTGCGCCACTTGTAGGCTGCAAACGTGGTTCCGACATATTCTAATGACGGCGGAATAAATGTAAAGCGCTTAGAGGCTGTTTACGGCATAAAGCGCTATATAAATGTCTACATTTATTTTATTTTTTTTTTCTTTTTCTCCCTTTCTAAAAGTTTTTCTTTTGAACCATTTTCCAATACGTCTTGTTGATGGCTCTAACAACAACGAAGGGCGAGTGGAAGTATTTCATAACGACTGGGGAACAGTTTGTGATGACTTCTGGACCATAGCTGATGCCCAGGTAGTTTGCCGACAACTCGGACTTCCCTACGGTGCTGCCCAAGCGGTTCGTAACGGGGCCTTTGGACAAGGCTCTGGACAGATATGGCTGAATGGTATATGGTGTACAGGATCAGAAAGTAACCTGGCTGAATGTTATCATGATGAATGGGGCCACATTCACGATTGTACACATGATGAAGATGCCGGTGTTCGCTGTGCCGATTGTAAATATTTATTTGAAAATAATCAATAAGGTTCGATTACGATGCATGGGGACGCGCGACACGCCCTTTGGATTAAGGGATGGAGTATGGACGTTTGGACAGTATTTTTTGTGGGACATGAGAGCACATCAGGCATATCAAATTGCATTCTGAATACGAATAATGTCCTGATGATATCAAATAATTTTGATTTTTTGAAATTCGCGATATAATACGCATTTTATGGCAAAATGATTAAACCCTTAAAGTAATCAAAATTCTTTATAAATCTAATGATATCAAATAAACATGATAAATATAGGCAATAAACATGAAAAGTTGAAAAATCAATATGTACAGTCAATGTATGTCAATGCTGGGAAGAAAACACAACACTGTCGATGATCAATTGAAAATTTTGACCTCTCGTATGAAGATATGAATTTTTTTTCCTCCGACCTCTCGTACAAGATATGCATTTTTTTTTCAAAACACCAAAACAAAAAAATATTAGGTCTTTTTTACAACAAGTTACTGCCATAAATTGGTACATGTATCAGAAACATTATCACAAGATCACAAGAATTCACGATGTAAAATGTAACCTACCTGATCGTGTTTCAGCGTGTTTAGTCGAGAAAAAATGTATATCAATAATATTAAAGGTCAAAATGTTCAATTGGTCGGCGGCTTTTTATCCCAGCTACATACACTTTTAGTACATATCATTAGATTTATAAAGTTTACTTCGAGGACTGTTAAATATCAATAACTAAAAAAATATCAAATTTTAATAATTTGTCATAAAATTTGTATTATATCGCGAATTTCAAAAATCAAAAAAATTTGTCATAAAATTTGATATCAGAAGGACATTTCTCGTATTCAGAATACAATTCCCACAAAAAAATACGTGAAAACGTCGCTAAACGTTAATATCCCATTCCTTAATAGCATTTATTTCAATGTAATCCCGAAATTGTCAAAAAAGGACAAACCTTTGGAAAAAAAAAGGAAATTACACGACTGGCACAGTTTTGGTGATCTTAACCATGATATAAATTTGTGTGGGTTGTGTGCTTGGTGTATCGGCGTGGACATGTATGTCTTTTTAGTTTTCAAATACTTAGTTTTATGAAGTAAAATTTTATTTTATCATAACATAAATATGTAGAACAATATGTTTTCTGCGTAGTGCGAATTTCATTCGGAGAAACGGATAATTATGTAACGCATGTCACAATGCAGTTCATTCCAAATTCGTCCATTGCATAATGGCAAACTCATTCTTCATGATTTCTCATGAATATATAGGTATTTTGGAAAAAAAGGTAATGAAAATGTAAGGAAACATTTTATATAACATTTTTATATAATTATTTTGATATGATTTATGTATAATCCATTATCAAGTAATAAGGTAATCCCCCCTAAGAGATATTTATTTGCAAAAACAAATTCAGTCAAGACTGAAACTGAAGACCTGAGCGCAAGAAGACCGTAAGTCCACTTGGCCCCTCAACATATATACACTCAAGTTGCGTATAGTTTCGTATAGTTTGGTAATGTTTTATACATGTTCAGGGGCCAAAACAAATCTTTCACAACCATTCATGATGTTTTCACCCTGGAACATGTATTCAACATTATAAAACCCTAAGAAACTATACGTAACTTTAGTGTATACATGTTGAGGGGCCAAGTGGACTTACGGTCTTCTTGCGCTCAGGTCTTCTAGAAAACATTCTAGTTCAAGAAAGCACTGTGGACGTTTCGGCTTGTTATCAGATGACTTTTTTCTACATTATTGTTGTTTTGACGAGCTTCTATTTAATACCGCAAATGATACTGATGGCTCATCAACGCAGTTGCCAGTTCGTTTTACATGACGATCCTCAAAACATGGCATAGATTGTATAACAATTTACTAAGTTCCTTGATCAATTTCTGTCCCTCAGGTGTTCATAGAAATAGGAAAAATATTTTGTAAGGCAAAAGTGTTTATTACAATTAACTCTCAATGACTGTAAAATACGCTTCAAACTCTGTACGCTTACCAGACGCTAGGTCTTAAACTACCATTTTTCTTGCAGCCATTACTAACTGTGCAAAAAACCCATGTGTCAACGGTCAATGTCAGAATGGCGTCAATGGATACACCTGCTTGTGTAATACAGGGTGGACTGGTGAGGACTGTGACAAGAGCAGAGGTAAGTAGAGAATTAAAAGCTTAAGTCAATTGCCAAATTTATATATGAAGACCCAAACTCTTAGAAATTAGTATTATTACCTTGCCAATAACACTATCCGCTGAGTGCACCAAATCCGCATAACTAGTGAGTAAGCTATAAGTTGGTGACTTCCAAATCGGCGTAAGTTACTAGACTGGTAAGAACCATTGTTCGGCAACTTCCTCTTCATCGTTTAAGGAGTAAAGTGCGAGTAAGCAAATCAATTCAAAGATAGAGGAGAAAATTTATGTATTTATTTATTTATTTATTTTTATTTATTTATTTATTTATTTATTTATTTATTTATTTATTTATTTATTTATTTATTTATTTTATTTTATTTATCTATTTATCTATTAATCAATAACCAATCGATATTCATTCACTGGGACATGTCACATAGTGATTTCTGAATTTATTGTTGATTCAATTTGTATATATCTTCAGTAGATAGCAGAATTGTAGTAGGCCTACCATTATATTTTGATTTCACTGTAGAGATTATATTTCCCGAACCCTTGGGAATTACATGCCCCACTATCATGTTGTTGCTTCCATTGCCTATTCCCTGCCTACCCCTTTGGGACACCAACCTGTTAATGCAATTCCTGCTTACTACCACAGAGGGCTGAATAGAAAAGTACTTGAATAGGTTAAAATTAAAAGTAAAATGTTTTTGCCAAATTTAAATTAATTTCACGACATTGTTGCAAAAAAAGTAATTGCTTTCCATTAAGGTGAAATTTGTGATATTTTCGAAAAATACAAATTTGTATATAAAAAAAAAGAGGCATAAACGCCATTGTTATACCAGAGGCCGCAAAATGAGACCCATATTTGCGGCTCATAGTGACGAATTGTCTTTTGGATTGAGTATCAGTGCGGTATTTGCGGAGGGTTGGGGTTGAACACCTTTAAAATGTGTTAACCCCCCCCCCCAAAAAAAACAAAACAATTTCAACCCCCTAAAAGTAACCTCCAAACGAAAATGACAACCCTTGCACCCCCGGATAGTGTAAAATTTACAATTGGCCCGGTAAATACAAAATGTTACCTTCATTTTGTGAAAAAATAGTACAAAATTGACAATTGGGTTGGTAAACAAAAACATTATCTTAATTTTGTGCTAAAATTAGCATAGATTTTCTTCTGTTTTCTTCTTATATCGATTATAACTTCCGGGTTTGGCGACGTTTTGTTTGGCTTAACTCACTGCACTCTCACGAGAATTTGTGATATGATCGTGAACATTGCGTCCATGTATTTCTAGTTTGCTAGACGTAGAATTTGTATCTAAATCATTTATCTTATTGCTTTTTGAGCTTTGTTGACAATATCGCGAGCTTTGTTGGTGTTTGCCATTAATTTCAATGCGCCATTTGTGCAACCCTGTTTATCTGTCAAAAACCTTTTGCCTGCTTTTCTTCTGTGTTCTTTCTCTTAAATCCATTGTAACTACTGGGTTTGGCGACAGTTTGTTTGGCTAAACTCCCTGCACTCTCGCGAGAATTTGCGATATGATCATCAATATTGCCTCTGCGTTGTCGGGGTAACGTGAATGTATTTCTAGACGTACAATTTTATACTAAATCATTCATCCTGTTACTGATGACTCGCAAACTTTCACGGAGAAGTTCCTTTTGGGTATTGCTGGACGTGACATTATATGCTCCACAATAAAGTGATTTCCTTTAGTGATGATATTTTGAAGTGAAAAGTTCACAGAGAGGGAATTTTGTCCCGCTTTCGTTGGAGTCGATTAAATACAAATACAGAGTGATTGTTTCGACAAACGAAAACTGTAGCAGGGCTTAATGTATAAAGCGTGAAGCACCTTGTAATAAGATACATTAAACATCTAAGGGGGATAGTGTTGCTTGTAAGCACTCATCATGCAATTTGTACACTTGTAACCAGCGCAGGCCAGATCCACATTTTAGATTTAGAGAACACACCACTAAATCAATGCATCATTTGTGCAACCCTAATGAATTCTGGTAAAATACAAAAATACTTCTGAAGTATTTTGGGCTGCCCTGTGGATTAATAAACTGAGAAAGAAGGCCTCAAAACGAGCAAAGAAATCGGCTTTTTGCGTATATTCAATGGGACGATTATTTAGTGGTGTGCTCCCTTCAATGCCCTTGTGGAGTCACCAGTGTTAAAGTCTGCGTGAGCGTCGGGTTATATTGCCCCGAATCATAGAGAAATTCGTTTATTGATCCAGCGAAATTCTTCCTACAGTTTCGGGAAGTGCTTTCTTATTGTTTTAGCGCTAGGAACCTGAACAAATACTGCCACTTTGAATTGTTCATTAATTTATCATCAATGTCATGTGATGTATTTTAGTGCTCCAAATGGAATTTATGGGACACTGCTACGAAAGTCATCCATCACCATCAAATTATTCAGATGCAAAGTCGAGGTGTGAAGAAATAGGAGCCTACCTAGTTAGTATCGGGACGCCGCTGGAAAATGTAAGGGAAACTCATGTTCTCAATTATATACTCCCAGAAAAAATGAACCTACTTTTTATTAGAAATCACATCGATGTACCACAAGCTTTATTTTTGGACAAATATCGAAAATTGCTTTTAAACACATATTAAATATATAGAGGAGTTGACTTGTGACGTCTGGCAGTATGCGCGCGTGTCATCACAATTCCTATTGTTCTTCGTCATGCAGAGCTTTTAAAACTCCTGCTAAATCACAAAAAGGCTATTGAACAGTGCATTCGATTGACCGTATGCAATTCGCTCAAGCATATCGATATACCAGTCCCTTGCCTTTGTTGGTAAACATTTACATTGATGTCAACTGAGCTATATGATTTCACAATATCTGGAAATCTCAAAGCTAAATTCTATGTGTCTACTTTATCATGACATTACCAATAACCACAATAAGTGACTCGTTAACCATTATCACTATCTATCCGCCACTATGTGCTGCGACTCCTATCATTTATCTACCAATATGTTATGCGACCAACGAAATGATTTTGTATTTATGTGTTTTAGGATGTGATTACTGGTAATTTAGAAAATCAAACGGATACAGCTTATTGGATAGGATTGGACGATATAGTGACTAAAGATGAGTTTATATGGGGCGATGGAACAGTTGCCTACAGTAATGGGACGAACATGACTTACAGGTGAGCTATAATTGGGACGTTGTAATGGGACAAACATGACTTACAGGTGAGTTATAATTGAGACGTTGTAATAGGACAAACATGACTTACAGGTGAGCTATAATTAAGACGTTGTAAGGGGACAAACATAACTTACAGGTAAGTTATAATTGAGACGTTGTAATAGGACGAACATGACTTACACATGAGTTATAATTGAGACGTTGTAATGGGACAAATATGACTTACACATGAGTTATAATTGAGACGTTGTAATGGGACAAACATGACTTACACATGAGTTATAATTGAGACGTTGTAATGGGACAAATATGCCTTACAGGTGAGTTATAATTGAGACGTTGTAATGGGACAAACATGACTTACACATGAGTTATAATTGAGACGTTGTAATAGGACAAATATGACTTACAGGTGAGTTATAATTGAGACGTTGTAAGGGGACAAAGATGACTTACATGTAAGTTATAATTGAGACGTTGTAATGGGACAAATTATGACTTACATATGAGTTATAATTAAAACGTTGTAATGGGACAAATATGCCTTACAGGTGAGTTATAATTGAGACGTTGTAATGGGACAAACATGACTTACAGGTAAGTTATAATTGTTCCTTAGAGGCGGCTTCAAAACTCAACCGCCGAACAATAGAAACCGGCTGCAACCGGACGTAACCGGTGGTCGATTTTTGAAGCCGTCCCTTGCAACTTACGCCCTACGACCGTTAAATTGAGATCATCGTAATGGCATCAAAATGGCTGTTAATTATATTAGCCAATTTCAAATATGCCAAGAATAATGTAAAAATTGAATTTTGTTTGAGCTATATCCAGTGCAACGAGCTATTTGTTTTTGGGACAATTTCTTATTCATTTTTATTCTACAATTTCTAGGACAACATTGACATCCACGTGGGTTATGGAATGAAACGCTCAACTGTTTGACGATCAACGGTCAAGCGGAACCTGGCAATTCGATGATTGTAGTAATCAACTTAAATTCATTTGCGAATGGGAAGGTAAAGCTGTTACAAACAAACTTTGTAAGGTTTAAAAAATAACATGTATGTTTCCCGTAGCTGTTCCATCAAGTTCAGGCTTTTATTTAGAATTATACTTCAAAGACCAACTATACCAACTGTGCTTCAAATACTAACTATACCAACTGTGCTTCAAATACTAATTATGCTTCATAGACCAACTAGTTATTTCTAAATCGTTTGCAAAGGTAATTATAGGAAAGTTATACCGAAGGTAGTACCCGTGAAAACGAGCGATCAACCGTACCTAGAAAATACCCACAAACTGCGTGACATTCCTCACAAGTCGGAGGATTGACACGCACATCCACTGAGCCCTTAGACATGTTAGAGGGTTCCACCACTCTGCTTGAGCTGACAGAGTTCTTTACCGCGTATAAACAGGCCTGCATTCAGCATTTGTCCCTCTCCCTCCCCGTTCAACTGATTTTGACAGACGTGTTGTTTCATAAACCAGACTTCAGCAAGTCGACAGAAGAATATAATTCCTTTCGTGGAAGAGGTACGCACTTTGACGTATTCTAGATCTTCTCCGGTATTACTTATTTGAAGGAATGGACTGTAAGCAAACTATTACCAAAACAACACTATAAACTGTGTTGAATTGTCTGACCATTTTCTTATTTATACCAAGCACAAAAGTCCCATTCTATTAAAAGCCAATTACTTCATTTACATCTTCACAACATATGATGTAATCTGGTAAATTCCCAAGAACAATTATAAACATGAACCATCACTTACAATCTTGGGGATTTTCCTAATTATGCAACTTAATGAACATTCTAGAAATGGGGATTCCCACTTATACAAAATAAAAATGATTCAATTTGATTTTGATCAACTTGATGAATGAGAGGGGATTCCCAAAATGGTCATCACTCATGAAATAACTCTAATATTGTAAACAAAGATAAATAATCAAATTTAATCACTCAGGGCACATCACACATAAAACACAAACAAGCCGGCCGGCTAAATGCCCTTTGACCCCAAATCTGTGAAAATCCTAGAGACACTGGCTAATGTCAATTCATGTGTGCAATTAGCGTCACTCAGCTATGTTGTTTGTGGCAGAAGATTCAATTTCAAGGTATTTCGTCTCGGACCGAAAGTGACCCCTTAATGAAATTTGACCCAAAACAAAAAATACCACATACACATTGGTTAACAACAATTCATATGTGAACATGTCGGCTCTCTGCTGGTATGTTTTTAAATAAATATTGTTGACGGTATTTGGTTTAAGACCGAAAGTGACTCCTAAAAATTCATGTGCGAACACACCGGCTATCTGCTGTTTTCCAGGCTAATAAAAATTATTTAGTTTTTGACAGGAAGTGATCCCTTAATGACCTTTGACTCCAAATCTGTGAACACCATATTCGCCGTCGAAATGATGATGCAACAGGATTAATCACCATAGCAATAGATGACTATAATTTATGAATAGATACCAGCAGAGAGCCGACATGTTCACATATGAATTGTTGTTAACCAAATGTGTATGTGGTATTTTTTGTTTTGGGTCAACATGTGCGAACACACCGGCTATCTGCTGTTTTCCAGGCTAATAAAAATTATTTAGTTTTTGACAGGAAGTGATCCCTTAATGACCTTTGACTCCAAATCTGTGAACACCATATTCGCCGTCGAAATGATGATGCAACAGGATTAATCACCATAGCAATAGATGACTATAATTTATGAATAGATCGCCCTGCAGGGCGATCTGTTCAAAACTTGTATTCAAATTTATATTGCTATGGTCGTTAATTCAATTATTGCATCACTTCGACGGGGAATAGATACTGGCTAATATTAATCCATGTGTGCACGTGGCGACACTCTGCTTTGTTGTTTGTGGAAGAAACATTTGAAAAAAATTTTGTCTCGGATCGGAAGTGACCCCTTAGTGACCTTTGACTCCAAATTTGTTTACTTCTTATTCGCTGTCGTAGTGCACGTTAGTAACCATTGGTTACTGGTTCAAGCCTAGGCTCATACACCTGATCCGAATTTTGATATGCCATAGGCTTTGTGTTGTGATCATTTCGATCGGTGGTTCGTAACAAAGAAAGCGTGAGCCAGGTGACCTAGCAACGGTCATATTCTAACGTGCACTACGACAGAGAATATAGATTGACTATTGGCAATACGTATGTGCAAGTGGCATCATTGTACTGTGTAACTTAAGACAGAATTAGATTTTTTTTAAATTTCAGATCAGAAATGACCCCCTAAATGACTTTTGACCCCAAATCTGTGAATACCAGATGTCAATGCATGTGGGCAAGTGGCGTCAGTGTGCTATGTTCAATATGTTGTTTGTAGAAGAAGAAGCATTTTGAGTGTCAAAACACGTTTTTGGAAGTAGTTACCAGAAGAAATGATAATTCAAGTATTTGCTGGGTACATTATATTTTAATCATTAGAATTATAATAAAAATAATTAGTTTATAATTGCCAAATATCTCCTTTATTACAGATGACAGATGTAATGAATTGCGACTTCATAACGGAATATCCCCAAATGAAGGTAGACTTGAAATAAAGCTACGCCGATTGGATATAACATGGCATCCAGTCTGTGGCTCATCACAGTCACTGTTTGACAAAATGGTGCCAGAGGCTATCAACTTTGACCCAGACGATGCCAAGTATTATTGTCGACTTTTAGGCTACCGTAAAGCGTTGTCTTACTACACAGATGCGGCGCTGGGATTTGGAGTTGGAAATGGGACTCCGCACATATTGTCAAATTTCAAGTCCAATTTTGAATGTGATCCTAGAACAGCAGTTGGCTTACGTTGTCTGGGAGGTACGTTTTCACTACAATATCCCAAAAATAACACTAAGCTTAAACCCACGTAACTGTGGTTATCATTCTTCTTCGATTTTATTTATTCCCGGGTGTCTGTGTTGCATACTATGCAATGCATAGTTAACATAGTTCCACATTAAGCGCAAAGCTGCAGAGAGATTAACCCTAGCGTCAGAAGGGCTTTTTTTGACTAGAAGTGAAATAAGGAAGGAATAAAGAGAGAAACCAAACAAAGAAGTTGTTTGCTCTGGGGGTATTCAGGGCTGTATTCGAACCCGAGACCCCACACATGCCAAGCACTAAGTCGGCGGCACTTAGACACGGGTCTTTCGCTGGTCGAGCCAACGAAAGCGTGCTTATATATTACTTAGGGTGATTGCGTCATCACATCACGTGAGCTGCACGCAGATTTGTAGTACTCAGACGTGTTAGGGTTAATGTCAATTAGTCTGATTTAGTCTGATTTCGGGTTATTTAATAATGTGGAGTGTCAGAGGGTCGAGGCCATGGGTATACGCGATTTTCTAGCTGAGGTAGCGAGTAGAGTATTATTAAGATACGTGTTAACATTCGCTTCGAATCGAATCACTGCGAATCGAGATTTTAAAATCTCGATTCCTGTTACAATAGTACAATCTGAATGTATATCAACGTACGTTATCTGTAGTGCCATGTATGAAATTAAAGTCCCGACTCTGAATTTTCCCTTGCATGCCGCTTGTAAAGCCGCAATATTGGGTTGTTACTCATCGAGGACAATAATCATGTAACCGGCAAAAAATCCCAAAATTAAACGGTAATGTAGTTTCATTTATTTTACTATGCTTTAAACAAATCCAATAATGAACAAGATGAAAAAAGACCTATCGAATTGCATTCTGGGCATGTCTTTCTGATATCAAATAATTTAATTTTTAAAAATCACTATAATTTTTAATGCCAAATTATAAAATTTGATATTTTTTCAAATTTTTGATATATAACAAAAAATTTTTGATATATAACAGTCCAAGACAAAAGTGTAGTGATCAATAGATGTCAATTGAAAATGACCTTATATTGAAGATATTGATTTTTTCCCAAAAAGACACATATTTTGGGAAAAAAAATCCATATCTTCAAACTGTATAATGCAAAATTTTTACAATTGATTCTGCTTTTTTCCCAGTATGTTTTCAAGAAAATCAAATTTATGGAAGTTTTTCAAGTACTGAAATATCAAAAATCAATTTAATGATTTGCCAAAACTGTGTATTAAATTGCGAATTTCAAAAATCAAAGTATTGATATCAGAATGACATTTTCATATTCAGAATGCAATGGATATGATTGATATGCTCTAATGTCCCAAAATAAATACCTGTCCAAAAATTATACCCCAGTTTCTTTTTAGGCCATGCTTAAACAAATACCAATAATTTCCAAGATGAAAAAAAGTAATCGGTTGATCACTATAGGCTTTTAATAAAAGGCACCAATGTAATGCCCACGTGACCCATGGGGCCGTCATACCAAGACAACCAAGTGATCAATAGATGTGCAATAATGTTAAGAGATATTGATTTTTACAGACACACATCATCAAAATTGCTGAAACTGTATAAGGCAAAATAATTACACATTGGGGGATTCTGCTTTTTTAGTATGTACAATTCCCAGGTACAATGTGTATTGAGCACACAATTGAAATAATGGATGGAACCCCGTTCATTTCTATGGACAGGATTTTTCGATATGACCTTGTGAAAAATTATAAGTTTCTTTTTTAGGCCAGTTTACATTGTACCAAATTTTCCTCAAATGTACGGTTGATCATGCAAGTTATACGATAGTTATATTTTCAGGTCCACATGATTTATGTATTTGAGAAAAAAATCCTATGAAATACGAAGGTTCTGGCCGTATGGTTACAGGATTAAAAGTGCACGATTAAAACGAACAAGTGACTTGAGCAAATTATAGCAGCAGGTGTACTTGATCAACTTAATTCATATTATTTCATTAACACATTTCCAACATACTTGTAACCTACGAGACAAGAATATACTTTGCCATTAATTTTAACGCCCTATCAAAAGTAACTAAAATCGCACCCGATTACCCCTGGATTGTTTTCTTGTAGTGTCATCATACATTATACCGTAGAACCCCGTCTACAAGCATATAGTGTGCTTCTGATGAAAGCTACATTAATCCAGTCGCCATTATGGAGTTTGAGCAAATAAATTACGGATCCAAACATATACACACAAGTATTATTTTAAGACCGATCTATTGTATTGTATTAACATCTTAATTAAGCTTTTATCACTATATATGCTTGTAGACGGATTTTACTATTACTTAGGAAATGGGCATTACAGAAAATAGGCTCAATGAAACGTATCCTAATTGTGACCTAAGTTTCATCTAAAATATCACGTATATTTCTATTCTTTTTAAACTCTTTTTGAGGCGATCCCTCTAACAAATATTTCTCTTTGAACTTAAAGGCGACATTGCATTGTTTTATATCAATACAATAAGTTTATCAACTGCCAAAAAACGAGCTTGCAGTATACGCATTTCAATCTAATGGTAACGTAGGTTTCGTGACTTACTTTCTGTGAAGTTCATTCGAATTTTGCGTTTTTAATAAAAGCTCCAAGAATTGACAAAAGATTAATTTTGAAAATGTGACATGATTGTACCTTATAATATGATAAGAATTATCTTATATTCAATTGCTTTACTGTTTAGCATATTTAATAAACCTTAGCAACGTTAGTTACTCATAGAAAACCCATGGGCATTATTGAAATTGATGTAAAAGTAAAACTGCACAAAATTTGATCGTAATATTTTCTAGAATGAAACTTAATTTAGAAGGACTATAAGTAATAGTTTGGGGATACTTTATTTTTGCCGATTTTTCAATTGAATACATGAATCCAAAACCCACCCAAGTCCATGGGAAGTTATTTTGAGAGAAAAACCTCTGTATCATCTTAATTCCTTCATGTTGGTTTTTGACCTGGTCAATATGTAAGTTGTACGTGCAAATGGGTGGGTTAAACTGTATTAGGTACATGTACGATTAGCATTTCAGGGACTTCGTGGGGTTCATTTTAAATTCAAAGACTTGGGTGGTTTTTTGAATCATATACAAAGATGCAATAATGTTGGAATGATATTACTCACTAGTAAACCCCATAATAAAAATAAACCAAGATAACACTAGTTAAACAGTAACTTGATAATCATTCTGCCATTGTGCACATGTGTCTGTTTTACATGTGCGATATCGCATAAAGCTGGTATTATAGCTTCATTTAAACCCATTTTTTCAACCGTCATTATCCAGCAAACGAAATGGAAACAATGGTAGTGGACCTTTGTTCACGAAATGAGACAATGGCCTGCTTTTTAATCGATTCTTAAAAGACAACAAATGATGGACTTAACACGGTTTGAAATAATTTTTCATACATGCTATTTTTTACATATGCTCAATAGACACAGAGGATGAATTTGAGTTGTTCTTTCAAACACCTATGACAGGCCTATGTATAGCAAAACTTTCCCATGCTTAGCTCAATTTGGCCAAAGTATGGACTTGGGTGGCTTTTGTATTCATATATTTATCGGTTTTGACCCAAGAATGGAGTGCAAGACAAAGGTTTGGCGAAACAGATGCACCCAGACAAACACCGATGTAATTTTAGGTCATTTAGAGATGATATATTTCAAAAGTTATCATAATATCATAAATATAGATATGTGTAGTATAGATCACGTAAATTGATACATGTAACGTTAGCATAATCCACTGCTGCGGGTTTCTGCAGATCTCAAAGATATTTGCTGATCTACAGATAACGTACGTTGATACACCCATACTGGTTTTAACGGGGCTCGAGTCTCCAGATT